>NW_015652168.1:231549-233767 GCF_001515625.1 Sinocyclocheilus rhinocerous
CTTTTAAAAATAAACCCCATTTAATTGCATTGCATATTGTATGTTCAGGGATGACAGATTGAGAAGCAGACATGCTATTTATGACTGGATGTAACTTTTCATACTTTGCAGTAAAAGTGGCTCTCCTATTAACTTTGTCCTATAAGTGCGGCTCTCGTGAAAAAAATAGTGAAGATCACTGTGCTAGATGACCTTCCTCCGAGCTGGATGACATCCAAGCGATTTCACTGTGCTACCACCAACGCCATACGTCACGCTCCCAATAGCACACAGATGTGTATATTCAGACACACGTGGACGAGAGGGGCGTAAACACACACACAAACATAAACAACAGGCCATGAGTTCATTAAGCACAACCACACACACTTAACAGTCCAGAAACAGAGAGCTCAAGACTACATAGAAAAGCCTCCAGGAATTTTAGTATTTAATTTAACTGATATTCTATTAACTTTACACCATTAGCCACCAATATGTGCTGAGAAAGAACCAATTTTGCTTTCATTACCCTTACAAATCCTATCATACGTCACATAAAATCATGTAAGTGGTGCACAGCAGTTTAAAATAATTGATAATTGTTTGGTGTGTCACAATGTGTTGTGAAAAAAGTGTACGCAGTGTTATCTAACTGATATCGCAGAGCAGTTTCTCTATTGCTTTATTATTTAAATTTTATATGTTTCACAAATATGCGTACATTAACGTTTGAAAGTTTGGAATAATTATAATATATTACAATAAATTATAATCTCTTACACTCACCATCAAAAATACAGTAAAAACGGTAATATTCTGAAATATTATTACAATTTAAAATAACTGTTTTCTATTTGAATATATTTATTGAAATTTTAAATATAATTTAAAATTTAATTTATTCCTGTGATGTTAAAGCTGTATTTTCAGCATCATTACTCCAGTCTTCAGTGTCACGTGATCTTCAGAAATCACTCTGATTTGCTGCTCAAAAAACATTTATTATTATTATCAATATTGAAAACAGTTATGCTGCTTAATATATGTTTGTAGAAACAATAATACAGTTTTTTTTTTCTCAGAATTCTTAGACAAATCAAAAGTTCAAAAGAACAGCATTTATTTGAAATAGAAATCTACTAAATTCTTTTTTATTTTTCTTAAAAAATGTGTGTGTACAGTATGTGTGTGTGTGTATATATATGTAAAAAATAAGTGTCATTTTAACCGTAAAATTTTGTAAAAACGCTACGTTAATAGGTTAACAGTAAGTTCTCGTACTATATACAGGGAAAAACGGTAAAAGATCTAACTAGACATTTCATGTAATTTTACAGTAAAATGCTGTTAATTGCACAGCTTTTAGAAGTAAAAAAGAACAAATCAATGTATAATTTACAGTCAAAAACTGTAAACTGATATTCCCAGAATTCCCTGCGAGACACGCCACATTTGAAAGTATTTTGTTTAAATAATCATGTTTTTGAATAGTTTTTGTTATCAGTTATGTACATTTGGGCTTTATGTTTCACCTTCTGTTGTTTAATGAATGCTTATTGCATTATTTAAGTGTCATGTGTGTCACCATGATGGTGTTTAGTGTTTGCATGAATGACTCTGTGCACCTTCTATATGTTAGTATATACTTAAGCTTGTAGCGAAGCTGCTTGTGATGAACTTTGATTCTTCATGTGGCTTTCTCTTTAACCACCTGCATTATTATGCTGGTTGTCAGTATGTTAAAGGTACAAAACATAATTTAAAAGCAGTGTGCGTTGTTGAATTTACTGGTTTACATTCAAATGATCTTGTTTGTAAATTACAGTTTTATACTGTAAAATCTACAGTTTTTGGCTGTAAATGTGTTTACAGATTTTCTGTATCTTTTTACCAAATTATTCTGGCAACCACAGCTGCCAAAATTATTTTGTAAGAATTACAGATTTGTTTTACAGTGTATATATATATATATATAAGTATAGAATTTTAAATTACAATTTTGAAATACTGTCTTTTACTGTAGCATATGCAGAGATGGCCATAAGCAAGTGGTTTACACTGCGACACTATCAAAATATTGTGGTTTAAGCGTCCTGACCAGTGTTGGGGAAAGTTACTTTTAAAAGTAATGCATTACAATATTGCGTTACTCCATAAAAAAGTAACTAATTACGTTACTTGGTTAGTTTTTATGGAAAGTAATGCGTTACGTTACTTTTGCGTTACTTTTTAAATC
>NW_015652168.1:234010-239986 GCF_001515625.1 Sinocyclocheilus rhinocerous
TAACATCTTCTGATTTCTCTCAACATGGGGACAGGAGAGCTGTCAATCAATAAATTGAAAAAAAAAAGTAACTTGCGTTACTTATTTGAAAAAGTAACTCCGATATTCTCTTGTACATTAAAAAGTAATGCGTTACTTTACTAGTTACTTGAAAAAGTAATCTGATTACGTAACTCGCGTTACTTGTAATGCGTTACCCCCAACACTGGTCCTGAAACAGCAATATTGACTCAACCAATGCTGTGAGTTTAGGGCGGGACTGTCTGTTTAATTTGGCCAATGACAGATGGGGTGGGGGTTCTGGAAACCAGTTTGGAAACAATTAGTATTTTTGTTATCCATTTGATGCTATTACTGCGGGAGAAATAGCACACATCAGCTTTAATCAAATCAGTATTTTCGCCTGTAAATATGACATCCATCGAACACGGGTTGTTTTGCGACCCTCGGTTGCGCCTGAGCCTGGTGCATTTGCGAAACGCTTCTGTGGTGTCGTCACATATCTCACCCCCTGACCGTCGAGTTTGTCGTTTATTTCTTCTCTCCATCCATTCATTTCCTGTTCTCCACTCTTTCGGAGCAAGACTGCTGAGCCTAGTGCTGCAGAGACAGCAGCATCTGGAGATAAATAATTCCTCCGTCGCTCCTCCCTTGCGCGCTCTGCCCCGTCCTGACCTTATGGATCTGTTTTGAGCCGTGCCAGATTGTTGCTCAGAACTCTCGCACCTAGAAAACAGCGGACGGGGGAGGGGTGCTGTCTTTCCCTCTCTTCACCTCATATCCGTCTGTCTCTCTCTCTCTCCGTCTACTCTTTCCCCCTGCCTCTATCTAATTTCATTCCTATCACCTTCTATTCTTGAAAGAGGCGATGGTTTCCGATCTCTCTCTCTCTCTCTCGTTCTGTTTCTCATGGTTGTTCTCTGACTGGCCCTCAGGTGTGTGACAGTTTCAGGGGATTGCATCAGCCTCCATGCTACATTCGGTATAGTCCTGACAAAATGCAATATAGCAGCATGTAGAGCTGGGTGGCATGATGGTATATACTGTGCGATGGTGAAATTTGTTTACATATTTTGCTTGAATGCTGTAGACAGGGCTGCATTTGGTTATTTTCTGTAGTGATGAGAAAATATGCAATCATGCAAACAGAGTGTGACGTGTCCCAAACAAGTCAGGATGACAAAGAAGTTGTTATTAAGGGCAGTAACAGAGTTTAGCTGTTTATAGTTGCCAACCAACATCAAAACTGGCCGCATTAATATAGAATTCCCTTGATGTGTTTATATCAGCTATTTTGCAGCAGCTTCAATGTGGCTCATCCAATCCGAATTCAAAGTAATTATAATGTCAGTTTTAGTTTTGTGTTTATTTGTGACGCTGTTTGTACTCTTGTGCAAGATGTTTTATTCATTTATGATAATCTGATCTTTTGATTTCCGTCATCAAGTTCTAAATAAAAAGATAAAATAATAAAGTGAGATTAACATTTACTGGATTTCATTCACTGGATTAGCTAAAAATAGGCATTATATATATATATTTTATATTTTTAGAAAAAAAACAACAACAATTCTAAGCATCCTTAAAACAAGGTACATTTATTTAGTTATATGTATGTATTAATTCATATTAATACTTTACTAATGCTACTACTACTAATATTAATAATTATTTATTAAATCTTATTTTAAGCATAAATCTAAGAAAATAGTAGTTTATGTTTAAAATAAGAAAATACATGTCACTGGAGTGAGAAAAATGTCTTGTTTAGATATTAAATATCTAGGGAATATTTTATTGGAAATGGAAAAAAAAGAACAATGCAAATATCAAAATTATTATTATAATTTTTTTTTTGTTGGCAGTTTACTGCTGTATTTTGGTTTGTATCCATCAAGTTCCAAATACATAATAATAATAATAATAAATGTGAAATAAATTAAAATAATAATAATAAATAAGTACCTTTCACTTGTGAAATTTTATTTAATTTCCTATAATATCAGAAAGTAGTCAGTGATTATTCTATATTTATCTGTATTATCATGAATTATGACAAATACTAATAATATAAAAAAATCTAATTTATAACTACATTTTTCATCAAATTATTATAATTAAAATATTATTATATTACCATGATATGTGACGCTCGTAACCTTGGGAATACAGTTGCGACCTTTTTTTTCCGTCTAGTATGCTATTGCAGATGTTGGCATCATTTTTTCCTTCTTCTCTCTAATTCACTCAAATATTCATGTCATCCCTCCATTTTTCTCCCCCTCCTTCATATTCCTCTCACCTCTCTCTCTCCGTTCAGTCTCTAAATGGATTCTTGCGGAGAGGGGCCGTCCAGAGCATCAATATCAGTCAGCTGTGACACTGCAGTCTCAGTGCAGCGTTTAATAGGTTAGAGCCGTCTTACCCCCGTGCTTCCTTGATCAAGGGCACGGTGCATGCAAAATAACACACACACAAACGGTATGAATTCCCTTGAAATGCATGTAAACAGACCTTTATGCTTTCCGGAATGTCTCAATCAGAAAATCGTCCTCATAGTATCTCATAAACACAGGTTGTCATATAAAACGCAACACACACTGCATATGCACAAAGTGTCGTCATCATAAACACAGGAGCATGTTGAGTATGGCATAAACGCACAAGTTTTGTGTACTTCTTGATTTCGACTCAACATGCAGCCCCTGTTTAGCACATTGTAGAATGTCTCAATCACAAAATCTTCCTCATAGTATCACCTAAGCACAGGTTTTCATATAAAACACACACTGAATATGCATAATGCGTCTTTAACATAAACGCAAGCGCATTGAGTCTAGCTTTGTGTTTTGCGCTCTAAATATAGCTCTGATATATTTCAGCTGCATATCCATACATAAATACAGAGCGTGATTCACATCTAGACTGAATATTAAAAATGCCTTTCTTATTGTTAAAATACGCATAAACTCTTAAAAATAAAGGTTATTTATGGTTCCATGAAGAACCTTTAGCATCAATGGAACCTTTCCATTCCACAAACTTTAGAATATTAAAATGTTCTTTCCATTAAGGAAAAATGGTTCACTGAAACTCAGAATGGTTCTTTTATGGCATCGCCATAGAATCCCCCCTAGGAACCTTTATTTTTAAGCGTGCATGAGCTTGTACTACATACTAAGTACAGTGTTGACATGAACACAATGTGTACATAATATAACCCTCTCATATATTATCTGTTGCTAGCTCTGTAGTGTTTGGAATGGGATTCGCACGGGAGGAAACTGAACTCCGATCAGGCTCTGAGCGCAACGGCAAACACATGGGCATCCTGCTATCCAACACGCCCCCCTGTCCCCATGCATGCAGCTCTGGAGACGCACCGCAGCGCTCCGTCCCGCACTCATCCGTCCATCCATCCACTCGCACTGACATTAAGCCCCTTAAATGTGGAGAAACATGCGTCTCTACCTGCGGCGGTGCCTGTGCCTGGATCCCGGTCCTCTGGATCAGGGCTGCAGCCTCCTGCGACGTGGAAAATGGCAGATATTCCTTGTCAGTGGCAGACTCGTCTCTCTCTCTCTCCTGCGTGTGTAGTCGCTCTCGGTCTATTTCACTTTCCTCCTTCCCTTTGCTGCCATGTTCGGAGCAGGGCGGGGCGGGGGCTGGGGGTGGGCCGTACGGGGTTGGGGGTGCTGTTTGGAGGAGAGGAAAGGAGCGTAAAGGAGAGAAAGGGGGCTCAGGGGGATAAGAAAGCAATTAGAGGGCAGTCCTCTCTTACTTCCAGATGGAATGTATAATGGAATTAGCTCAGGGGGCTCGCAGCCCGTCCGCAAGTCAGTGAGAGATGGATGGAGCGAATGTATGTGTGAATGCTGATTTGTGAAGGGGGGAGTCGATTGGACACCACCTGCTCTAGCTGGGAGAGAGAGAGAGAGAGAGGACAGAGATGGAGGGGAAAGATGTCAGCTTCAAAGGCTGTCTCACAGGTTAGCGAGCCGCTGCTGAAGCGTGTGTGTGTGTGTGTGTGTGTGTGTGTGTGAGTCAAGAGAAAGAGTGCGGCGTGGATGCGGCAGGAGTTGAAAGAGTTCACTCAGATGAGGAGAGACCCAAAGGAAAGAAAAATCACAAATGAGATCTCTTGAATTTTTCAATTATTTTTTCCTTGACAGCCCTGAGATTGGATAGAGAACAAATGGACACCCCGTGAAATCGAAATGGGAGTTTTGTGGTCATTTATATGCTAGTGTACTCCTAAACATGGACGTAATTAACATTTAGCAGCATTTCAAATCTACAACCGGGCCGATGACTCATCCTGCACTCGCAGGCATATGCAAATTTTCGTCCAATCAGATGGTCTTTAAAGTGAGAATGTCCCTCCCCCAAGTTACCTGCAACCGATTAGCAATAACAAATAGCAAAACATGGTTCATGGCTGAAACATAAACAAAAAGACTGTTGGCTGTTTAGAGAAACACGGAGGCTGGAGAGATTTTTATGATGCAGAGGCTCGTGACTATGAAAGTGTGTATGTCTGTGTCCTCACTGACAAGATAAGAAGTGTGTGCGCGTGTGAGATTGTGCCATGAATAAAAATAAGCCGAGCATACTAAAACCTTTCTGCCTATAATTGCAAGTCCACCTCTTGATACTCTCTTTAGCGCCATCAAATCAGAATCCAGAATGCAGTCATCAGTATCACTGCACAACAACCTTCATTTCCTATTCATCTCTGCTGTGAGTGCAACATTCACATTAAACAACCGGTCTATATTAAACGACTAGATCGTGCTCCGACACTGCCTGACAGTATTTCTCTCTTGAAGTTTACCGTCAGAGCCCAGCAGAGTAACCGATTGATTTAGGATTTCATTTCTCTCCAGACATGCGCCACTGTGCGACCCTGACGACGCAAGACCAGACTGATATTTTACATGCGGATTTTGTATCTACAACAAGTCATTAATTACTTTGAACGAATCTGCTCTTATTTGACGTAACATTTTTTGATGGCATCACATTTAAAATAAAATAATGTAAACATTTAAATAAAAAAATAAGATTGTAAAAAATTCACAGAAAATATGGACAAATGAAATCCATCAGGTCTCTCATCCTCATGTTATTCAAAGCCTTTATGAATTAATTTTCTTTCATTGAAGGAAATGTTATCTTATATATATATATATATATACTGTATATATATATTAATTTTCTGACTGTTCTTTTCCATATAGTGAATAAAATAAATTAATTAATGCGAGACCAGACTGACATTTTACATGCAGATTTTGTATCTAGATTGACAAGTCATTGAAACAAACATATTTTTCAGTGAAATTTAATGTATGTAAAACAACCTCCTAAAATAAAATGAATTAATGAATGAGTAAATCATCATACAAGTATAATAAATGCAATCCATTAAGACTCTATATTCTCTATATTATATACTATATACTATATACATTCTACGTATGCATACTAATACTTCTTAATCGTTTTTTTTTACTTGAAGTCTTCCATACATTCCTATATGATTTATAAAGGTGCATCACATCATAGATAGATAGATAGATGGATGGATGGATAGATAGATGGATAGATGGAAAGATGGATGGATAGATGGAGGGATGGATGGAAAGATGGATGGATGGATGGATAGATAGATAGATAGATAGATAGATAGATAGGATAGATGATAGATATATAGATAGATGGAAAGGTGGATAGATTGATAGATATATGGATGGATGGATGGGATGGATGATAGTTATAGATAGATATATGGATGGATAGATAGAGGGATGGATGGATAGTTATGGATGGATGGATAGATGGATGGATGGATAGTTATAGATAGATATATGGATGGATGGATGGATGGATAGTTATAGATAGATATATAGATGGATGGATGGATGGATAGTTATAGATAGATATATGGATGGATAGATGGATGGATAGTTATAG
>NW_015652168.1:249168-250655 GCF_001515625.1 Sinocyclocheilus rhinocerous
AGTTATTTCAACAAAAAAACATCAAATTTGAAATGTAACGCAGGGAATTCTGGGAATGTCAATTTACGGTTATTCACTGTAAATTATACAGTCTTTTTCACTTCCAAAAACGGTATACTATCGTAAAATTACATGTAATGTCCAATATCGTTTTTCACCGTATATAGTAGGGGAATTTACCGTTAACCATTTAACAGGTTTTTACTGTAGCATTTTTACAGTCTTTTACTGTTAAATTCACGGTCTTTTTTTTTTACAGTGTATGTAAAATAAGCTCCTAAAATAAAATTAAATATAATTAATGAATTCATGAATAAGTAAATCATCATACAGGTATAATAAATGTAATCCATTAAAACTCTATATTACTTATATGCATACTAAGCATACATACTTAATCTTTTTTGTTGTGTTTTTTTCTGAAATCTTGCATACATTCCTATATGATTTGTAAAGGTGCATCACATTATAGATAGATAGATAGATAGATAGATAGATAGACACAGATTCATTAATGGCTCGTTGAAGGTGAGATTTTGTCACATGTTCGTCTCTGTTTGGGACATACTAATGAGGCCACCGTGCAGCAATTAATGAATGTCTGTTTCTTTCTTCTTCTCCATTTACTTGCTCTTTTTAACGGTGAATGGATGCCTGACACAGAGGAATCATGGTAATGAGTGCTGGATAAGGAGAGAGAGGGATCTTTGGGTCAGACGCTCTCATGAGCACATGAGCCTCATGATCAATGGAGAGGAAAGGGTGTGTGTGTGTGTGTGTGTTGGGGGAGAAGGTGTCTCACTGTTACCATAGAGACGAGAGGACAGTGGTCTTGAACATCACTACTGGGCAGGAGGGATGCTCATACAAGCTGTGGGAAAGGTTATAAATGCTGGTGTGCATGAAAATAAGGTATGGGGTTCAGACAAGACAGAGCACATTGTTGAGGTAGAGTTAAATTATTACTACTGTAATAGGTAAACAATTTAGACACTTGATTTAGAATGTCTGGGTTTTAGTTGCCTATGCACTGCAATACTGTAAAAAGGCTCAATGTCAGAATATATGTTTACTACAGTCTATGACTGCCAGATTAAATAAACACAGCTCAATGATACAACAATAACACACGCGCTGCCATCTAGCGGTGACACAGTGATACAACGCTTCTGACTGAAATGCATTTAAAGGCGAAGATGGTGTTGATGATCTGACCAGAGCTGTTGACAAAACTCTGGACCCGTCCATGTGGTGGCCGACATGTAGAACAACAAATCGAAAAGACTGACTTGGATTTGGGTTATTTACAAAAAAAAAAAATTTTTGGGTGTTATTAACGAGTCTGTTGCCATTTATTGATTTCTGTCGCCATCCAGTGGACATACATGGAAAGTGCTACAGATCACAAGACTTGAGTGACAAAAAAAAAAAAAAAAAGCTAAGAGATATTACACTTAAATTACAGTAGGAATACTTTTTTTTTTTTT
>NW_015652168.1:251735-255483 GCF_001515625.1 Sinocyclocheilus rhinocerous
GATGGATGGATGGATGGATGGATGGATGGATAGATAGATAGATGGAAAGATGGATAGATAGATGGATAGATGGATGGATGGATGGAAAGATGGATGGATGGATGGATGGATAGATAGATAGATGGAAAGATGGATAGATAGATGGATAGATGGATGGATGGATGGAAAGATGGATGGATGGATGGATGGATAGATAGATAGATGGAAAGATGGATAGATAGATGGATAGATGGATGGATGGATGGAAAGATGGATGGATGGATGGATGGATAGATAGATAGATGGAAAGATGGATAGATAGATGGATAGATGGATGGATGGATGGAAAGATGGATGGATGGATGGATGGATAGATAGATAGATAGACACAGATTCATTAATGGCTCGTTGAAGGTGAGATTTTGTCACATGTTCGTCTCTGTTTGGGACATACTAATGAGGCCACCGTGCAGCAATTAATGAATGTCTGTTTCTTTCTTCTTCTCCATTTACTTGCTCTTTTTAACGGTGAATGGATGCCTGACACAGAGGAATCATGGTAATGAGTGCTGGATAAGGAGAGAGAGGGATCTTTGGGTCAGACGCTCTCATGAGCAGACGAGCCTCATGATCAATGGAGAGGAAAGGTGTGTGTGTGTGTGTTGGGGGAGAGGGTGTCTCACTGTTACCATAGAGACGAGAGGACAGTGGTCTTGAACATCACTACTGGGCAGGAGGGATGCTCATACAAGCTGTGGGAAAGGTTATAAATGCTGGTGTGCATGAAAATAAGGTATGGGGTTCAGACAAGACAGAGCACATTGTTGAGGTAGAGTTAAATTATTACTACTGTAATAGGTAAACAATTTAGACACTTGATTTAGAATGTCTGGGTTTTAGTTGCCTATGCACTGCAATACTGTAAAAAGGCTCAATGTCAGAATATATGTTTACTACAGTCTATGACTGCCAGATTAAATAAACACAGCTCAATGATACAACAATAACACACGCGCTGCCATCTAGCGGTGACACAGTGATACAACGCTTCTGACTGAAATGCATTTAAAGGCGAAGATGGTGTTGATGATCTGACCAGAGCTGTTGACAAAACTCTGGACCCGTCCATGTGGTGGCCGACATGTAGAACAACAAATCGAAAAGACTGACTTGGATTTGGGTTATTTACAAAAAAAAAAAATTTTTGGGTGTTATTAACGAGTCTGTTGCCATTTATTGATTTCTGTCGCCATCCAGTGGACATACATGGAAAGTGCTACAGATCACAAGACTTGAGTGACAAAAAAAAAAAAAAAAAGCTAAGAGATATTACACTTAAATTACAGTAGGAATACTGTTTTTTTTTTTTTTATCTAAGCAATTTATTAAATAACACTGGAGTAAAAGCAATTGCTGTATGTTTCATTTTATGTGGGTCCATTCATCTCTGTAGGCAGTGTTATTTTAATATTATTTATATACTCACAGTATTTATTATATTTTGAATTAGCTTTTATTTTATATTTGTAGTTTTCATTTTAATTGTAGCTTAGGTTTTAGTAATTCGATTATGTGCTTTTGTCAATTCTATTAGCTTTTGTTTTTAATAAATATTATTTAGCTTTAATTTATTTCAGGTTTAGTAATTTTAGCACTTAATTTTTTTCAGCAGTGGCAAAGACAACATTTCTAATTTTCGCTTACGTTTTTTTTTTTTTTTTAAGTTTACGTTGCTCATCTAATATTTATGTTCTATTGTATGTCAGCTTTATTAAAATAAAGAAAATAGTTTAATAGTTTTAGTTCTCTGAAGATTCTAAGTATGCAAAATGCAAAAAGTTGTCAAGCAAAGACAAAACAAATGTATTGGTTCATATTCATTACCATACAGTATGTTTATATTTCCCTTAATATACAACACATTTGAAATAGAGTCAGATGGGCTTCAACAGTCAACACACACTGAACATTTTCTCTCTCTCTTTTGTTCCAGATATATATAATTACAATACCCAAACATCATCAGAATATTCATTGTACAGGACAGACTACAATAGTCAGAGAATATTATACTGTTTATCATTATTAATTTATAAACAGTAAATAAACCACAAATACTGACTTACAGTTTTTGACTAGTATAAAACATGTTATTTAGATGGTGTACATATAAGTAAGTAGTTTGAGAGTGTAGGGAGACTGACTTGATTGCGTCACTCATAATACTTCATGGGAGTTTCCATAGTAACGGCATTGTTTCTGATATCACTTTAGGATTATGGGAGCTGTAGTTCTTCACAGAGAATTTTGCTATTAAACACCTTTTTGGTCATTAATACAAATAGGGCCTATCAGTAAAAATGCTGCTCTGTGTGTCTGACAAGATAATCTCAAAATACAAGCTAACAATCGTTAGCGATGGTGTGGCCTTATATTTAAAGATCTGAGCTGTACATTAAAATCACAAAAAAATGTTCTTGATCAAGACAACCTCAGGCTACTACAGGGGGACTGGAGTAGTAAATAGTTTACAGTAAATCACATGTAAGCATTAACTAAATTACTAATTAGTCATAATTAAAGGTGAAGTACGCCGTTTCTGCGCTACTAGTGCCACCTAGTGGAAGTACAAAAGTAAAGCATTATTTCCAAACAACCTTAGCAAACGCGTACTACACTCATCACACCCATTATTCTTATCCTTACAATATCTTACTATGTTATCTGGGGCTTGACAGTAAAGAGTTAAAATATGTTGCAAAAACGTGACGTTTTGCTTACCTGTCAAGAAGAAACTCTGCAAGTTCGGCGTCTCGACTGAAGCCAATCATTCACTCAGATTCCTCCATCTAGTAAAAACTCCACCAGCATGTAGTATTTTGGCAAGGTTTCGATTTTTGGCTTCCACTTTTGTAACGAAATCTCAATTTGCTTTGCGACACCAGCTAAACACCCTTCGGCTCAGCCTGCTACAGTACCCACGCCCCCAAACACAGGCTCGAGCCCCTGCCCCTTTAATCCGAGTGTGATCCGAGCTACCCCCGGACCGCGATTTATACCGAGGGGAAAAACCAATATCGCATCTCTTCAATTTGAATAAATGCAACTATAGTTTTTCAATTGGTTGCAAGTTCACCTAGCTTGATATGCACCCTCAGGCCTGATGACACATGTACATGTAGCTCATAAGTAATCAAAGACCACACAATCAAGCCGCCTTTCTGTCTGATGATTATGCAGGACCTGTTTACATGATTTGTATATTAATTTGTCACTGTCACAGTATGAACACTCCAAACCAGACCACTCAAACCTCTTTAATATTAAATCCCTTATGAAAATTAACCACGGTTATATTGCAGTAAAAGTCCTGTAATCGTGATTTTTTTGGGTGTATTGATTTCCATTTGTATAACCATAGTTTTACTACAAATACCATGGTTAGTGTAGCAAAATCATGCTACACTATAGGTGACATATCATGAAAATCTGACTTTTCCAGGTTTTAAGTGCTATAATCAGGTCCCCGGTGCATCTACCAACCAAGGAAACGTGAAAAAGATGAACCCAGTAACTTTGTTTTGGGAAGCATTTTTCTGCAAGCGTCTGAGAAAACCAGCGCGTCTCATTTCGCTCCCTTGGTGACGCGGCAAAGGGATCTCATTATAATATTACCACCCCTTAAAGGGGTCATATGATGCTGCTAAAAAGAACATAATTTGGTGTATTTGGTGTAATGAAATGTTTATGCGGTTTAAAGGTAAAAAAC
>NW_015652168.1:260259-260588 GCF_001515625.1 Sinocyclocheilus rhinocerous
GACACATTCTGGGGACACCTGAGACTTATATTACATATTGTAAAAAGGGGCATAATATGTCTCCTTTAGTTTGTGGTTACTATGGTAACTATTACTCCATTGCCCTGCAAAAGTAATTTCGACATTGTATAGGAAAATGCATTTAGGGGAGAGCAGGGCCACATTTTGGTAATGACTTTTATGAATGACATGTAGATAGCCATTTAGGATTGAAATGTAAATGCCTCTAAGTCTAGGTCTGAGCTGTAATGGTGCAGCTCTATTCTGGAAAGGGGGGCGGGGAGCAGCAACTCATTTGCATTTAAAGAGACAGGCCCGAAAAACGCGTT
>NW_015652168.1:260637-282156 GCF_001515625.1 Sinocyclocheilus rhinocerous
AATGACATGTAGATAGCCATTTAGGATTGAAATGTAAATGCCTCTAAGTCAAAAGCACAGTGAGATCTAATGCAAGCCTCTTTCAGTGTGAAATATCAGCTTTGAGAGTTTGGATATTGCAGGTGGCGCTTTTTAATTTCAGGAAAGGCGAAAAAGGCTTTTTCCCTTTTGAAATGCAACCTGCTGTTTAGCAATTGGGGATGAATACGACATCAACATCTCAGTTTTGTTCACATGTGAGACATTGCCTCACAGTGCGCCACAAGCTGTTGCCTGGAGACAGCAGTTGGCCCTTCGTCATCTTGCCGTCTAATCCGTTCGGCGGGGCGCAGAGGGGTCCATTTCAGGACATGAAACACCTCCTACTGTACTCCTCACATGTAAGCCTCAGGATGATTTGGCTTTGTGAAGGAATAACTAAGCCGAAACAACAGTATCTGCAGGTGCTTTGAAAGCAGTGAGAATAAGGCATCCCATAGTATTTTGCTGTGCTATGATAATACAGCATATTTATTATTATTAATATATTTTTTTTTTTTGTAAAACGTTGTACCGCCATCCAGTGGTCAAGTAATAAAGTGCATGTCCTGCTGCTAAATTTAAGATTTATGTATTTGTACTGGATATAAAATGTAAGTTTAAGTCAGTTTAAACAATGACACACTAATAAACTTAATGTGGTGCATATTTGTCATTCATACTTAAATTAAATATTTATGCAGTGCTACAAATAAACTGAATGTTTGTAAGCTAAACTAAGCAATTTGAATGCATTTTGAAAATGTGATAAATTATTTAAATAAAACTTAAGTTTTTTTTTTTAATCTTTTTTTAATTAATTTATTTTTTTTTAAATACAGAAATCTTTCCTGTTTCTTACCTGTGTGCCTATTTCATTTATATGACTGACAAATATGCATAACAGTAAGTTTATTAGTTTATGTTAAAACTATGTACTTCAAATGGGCCAAACTTAACTTATCTGTATTTTTTTTAGTGTACTTCAGATGTTTCAGTTTTTAGTTTTTTTTGGGACATTTGTGACCCTGGAGCACAAAAGCAGTCTTAAGTCGCTGGGGTATATTTGTAGCAATAGCCAAAAATACATTGTATGGGTCAAAATTATTAATTTTTATTTTATGCCAAAAATCATAAAGATCCATGATGTTCCATGAAAATATTTAGTAAATTCCCTACTGTAAATATATCAAAACTTAATTTTTGATTAGTAATATGCATTGCTAAGAACTTCATTTGGACAAATTTAAAGATGATTTTCTCAATATTTCGATTTTTTTGCACCCTCAGATTCCAGATTTTCAAATAGTTGTATCTCGACCAAATATTGTCAGATCCTAACAAACCATACATCAATGGAAAGATGATTTATTCAGCTTTCAGATGATGCATAAATCTCAATTTCGAAAAATTGACACTTAAGACAGGTTTTGTGCTCCAGGGTCACATTTGTAAAATGTAATATTTTAAACATTGCTGTTTATCAATGGTGACACCAACAGATGTAACAGACTAGAACTTCATCTTCATGGTGCCAACAGAAAGGTTTTTACTTTAAGGTCACGGTGACATTCCTGCGTGTCCTGTAACTGCCTCAGCATGTTAATGATTATAACATAATAAAAGTGAATATAGCAGGATATGGGTGTGAGAGATAGAGGGTTTACGGATTAGAGGGGTATTATGTGTCTGTATGTGACCTGGCAGAGAGTCAGAGTAAAAGCAGCGTCACATATCTGAAGAAGCACAGAGCTGATAAATCTCATTTCACAGATAGTCCAGCAGTTGTGAGTTTAAGCTATTCAAATGCAGCCACAATATTTTCTTCATAGACTTCATTTGAGATGTATTATATGAAATGTTACAGGCTTAATACAGGTTGAGCTCTAGTACCACAGAAAATAAGGTCAATGCTAGGCCCCTCAGTTTGTAAAAACATAATCATGCATGAGACCAGACAAAAATCACTTACTGGCATTAGTTTTTATCTAATATTTAATAACTCCTGTTATGAAACTGGTCAATCTGGTAACTTTATATGCACAAGGATATCAGAAAGCGACTGTTCAAACAGAAAAGTCCAAACATAATATGTACGTCTGTAACCGCTTGTGAAATAGAAGTACACTTCAGCATATTTCTAAAAAGAGTACTTGTTACTGACATAATATACTAAACTGAGTGTAATGTTTTTGTACATTTAACTGTGTGTTATTTGCAATTAAATGAAAATGTATTATAGTTTAAATTGATATTAAATGCAGTTAGTTGAACTTTAGAGTGGTGCCTGACCCACTTAAATAGGACTTAAATGCATCTTTATTTGTAATTTCATAATTACCTCGATTGTCTTTGAAATATAGTTAAAGTATACTGCTGAACGTACTGAGATGTATTTATAGTAAACTGTTATGTGTTTAAATATATATGCATTTACAGATTTATAATGCCGAAGTTGCAATTTAGTACTGTATTAAGTAATTAATATTTAATAATACACTATTGTTCAAATTACCACGACCATTGCGGCGTCTGAAGACATTTTTCATGCATTCATTAAAAGTTGTAGATCCTTCACAATCTCTATTTACTTTGCTCTTTGCACATAAAAGATTTCAACAACATAGCTTCATTTATTGCACACTTTTATCATTTTGCAAACAGATCTTCACAGTAACGATGCCTAAGAGAGGAAAAGAAAACGGAAGCAATTTTTTTTTTGCTCCAAAAACAGCCTCTTGGATCAATATATCATATTTACAGATATGTACAGAAACACTGAGAGTATTGGGAACATTTTTGAGTCCGTTTGGCTAATAGAAGCCTTGACCATCCCATAATTACTTACTGCCAATAAAAAACCACACCTTTGAGTCTTATATAGTTTAACACCTAAAAAGTCCGTTTGTGAATAATCCCAAAACATTCAAGTTTCTTGAGCATTGCACAGGCACTGGGGTTAAACACAAAACACACATGTGGCCCCACACTTTACACAGAGCAGCCAGACTATCATCAAATCATCTTTACAATGTCTGTGAGGAACAGGGACTTCATTTAAAGCCCCCCCCCAAAAGACCTAAAACCCCAATAAGATTTCCTCACAAATGAACTCACTCTTAAAAAATAGCAATGTGAGCTTTTAACATACAACACATGACTGTCTACTTCAAAAAGGTTCATTTAGCAACCAACTAAAACTTCTTTAAAGTGTGATGGCATGAATATGAGTGAATGAACGAGACTGGAAGTGGCAACCACCACTGCTAGAAAGATTAAAGGCACTCTATTGCCTTTTTGGCCATAGTTTACACAATACAAAAGAAGCTTAAAACATGTTTAATGACTTTTGTTGAAAGGTCAGTATATGTGACTAACGCCGAAAAACTGAACAAAACAGTGGGAAGGAAATAATCTCATATTATAAAAAAAATCAATCACCATTACACCATGTCCTAACCACAAGTAATCAGTGCTGGATTCATGAATGATTCTTAAGACTAATGTTTTTCTTCTTATTTTGTAACCTAAGAAAAAAAGTAAGAACGTTTTACAGTCAAAAACACATTTTTTTAAAAAGATTTTTCTACAGGCAAAACTTGAAGAATTTGAATTCCTGAAAAGAATATTTTAGTAACCATTGTAAATAACCCTCTATTTAGGATAACCGCCATATGATCTTAAATCCCCAAAGGCAAGATGTGTAACAAATTTACTGGGTTGTTTCAAATATTAAGCAATATTAAGAAATATCTTATAATATCCATATAAGACAGCACTGATTGATAAACAATGTTCGGTCGTGATTATGTGTGCATGACTTTTTATTGAATTCCAAATTCAGTAACAACTCTACAAAAAGTACTCAAATAGGGAACTCATTTTTATTAGTAATTGATTGACATTATTTCTTCAGATTATTTTCATGAATCCGGCCCCAGAACACACATGCATTCTATTCAACTCGGAAAGTCAAAACTTATTTTGGAAAAGTGCAATGGAACTTAAAAGGATAGTTCACCCAAAAATGAAAATTCTATCATTAATTACTCACTCTCATGTCGTTCCAAACCCGTAAGACCTTCATTCATCTTTGGAACACAAATTAAGATATTTTTGATGACATCCGAGAGCTTTCTGACCTTCCATAGACAGCAAAGGTACTACCACGTTCAAAGCCCAGAAACATATGGACATTATTCAAAATTACGGTTGAACCACTGATGACTCATGGACTATTTTAACAATGTCCTTAATACCTTTTTGGGCCTTGAATGTGGTAGTTACCTTGCTGTCTATGCAGGGTCAGAAAGCTTTCGGATTTCATCAAAAAATATCTTAATTTGTGTTCTGAAGATGAACGAAGGTCTTGCGGGTTTGGAACGACATGAGAGTGAGTAATTAATGACAGAATTTTCATTTTTGGGTGAACTATCCCTTTAAGGAGATTTGTGTATAGTAGATTAGGGTGTATGATCACACAAAAATTGCGGCACACAGGGAGATGTAAAACAGGTGTGTAAAACACTGTGATTGATCCTCTCTGGTAATAATCACAGAACAGTAAATGCTTGCACTGGTGGCCATCATGTAACCATGGAACACCTGCAAAGCTAACAAGAGCATTTGGTTTTCTATGTCATGTTCTGAACACTGAACAATGAAACGGATGAGAGATCAGATCCCACTTCTGACTGAATGGAGCGCAACATAATACACAATTATGGGAAGCAGGATTTCGGACCAGTGAAAGTTCACTGTTGGAAACTCCAGAAACAGGATTTGACTCCTCTGGTCTCGTTGGTCAGCTGGTTAGGACAAAAACTCTTTTTTAACATGAAAGAACGTTGCTTGTTGTTTCCTCTTAGGACACGGTGTCAGTTCCCCTACACATCCTATTGGTTTGTTTAATTCCCTCGAGCCTGTGCCCTACTCTATAATTAAGCACTGAAATCACTCCACCAGCGGAGACATGAGAAACCTGCAGCGTGAAGTACAACTAACATCATTATGAACTTACACTAGCATAGCATCAGCCGATCCTTAAGGTTCTCATTAAGAGAAAGCAGGTGTATTCAGCATGAGGCCTGAGATGGGAAACACTGACTGTGGGCACAGGAACCAATCAGCGTGATTCTCTCGTTCTCCGCGGAGACGTTTAAACACGTGCTTCACCGCTGAATAACCTCAAATGAAGCGCACACTTCACCTCTGAATTTCCCTAAGTGAAATAACAAATGAGCCGAATCTGACACGATGACTGAAGGCGATGACTGGTAGGAAATTATGTTGAATTGTGAACGCACAGGGAAGGATGTGTTTAAGCGTCCTCGCACAGTAGTACTATTACTATTAAAGCTCGTTTACGTGCCCTTATGTCGAAGACCTTCATGAGCACAGTAAATAACAGTTGTGTATTTAAATATATACTGTAGATCGGAGTACCAAAACCACAATCAAATCTGTTCCAACTTTTGGTTCCAACTCTTCTGTACACTCGCCAACTCGAAATATGCAAATGTCATAAATGATATCAGCAGACTTGTCGAACAAACCAGGTTGCAACAGAAAAGTCTATAGTGCAGCTCCGAGCACAGCTCAAACACAAGCCATCCAGAAACAACTCCTTCATCCCAGAGTTCCTCTGATAGCTGTGTCAGCTGCGTCACATATGATAGGGTGGCTCCTCAGAGGCATTGGTGGTGTGGAATTCACTGAATTCAGAGTGTGACTCGAGCACAAGCCTCAGTGGGGCTCATGGTGGGGAATTGACTGGAGGGAACACTACCTCCCTCTATGCGCCTGGTGGTGGTGCGAGGAGGGCTGTCCCTCCAGGTCGTTCTCCACCACTGATAAGAAGCCTTCTTTCTCCGCGCAGTCGGCCAGCACCTTGAGCACCAGGCGCAGGCGGCGGTCCATGGCCTCCAAGTGGGGCCGGATGAGTATGGGTGCCAACTGGTCCTGCAGTAGCGATTCCTCCATTAGAGAGCTCAGCTTGAACTCCTCTTTAGCCAACAGCTGTAGCCGCAGGTACGTCGACCTCTTCACTCTGAGAGAGAGAACGGTAGAAGGTATAACTCCGCATCAGCTGATCTGTTTAGTATACAGAGCTCTATGAAAATACAGGCGGAATTGTAAAATCCATTTACTGGATTTATTTTAAACGAGTGCCAAATGAGCATTTTTAGAACAGTGTGTTGTTCGCGAGATTCTGCGAAAGACACAAGGCGCGAGTGCAACGGGCAAATGTCTAGCGAATGTTTACATAGAAAAACAATGTAAAAGTAGTGCAGTGGAATGCAAAACGTGTTTTGTGTGAATGGCCCCTTAGAATAGCAAAATTAGCCACATTCAGAATGTTAGCAACAAAGTGGTGTGTACTATGACCAGCGTGCAGAATTATGCAAATTGGGACACAGTCAGTGTTTTTTGCAACCATTCATATAGATTGTTCTAGCAAGAATAACATCAGCCACAGGAAATAAATGTAAATGTGCAATAAAGGATACAGCTAGAATAACAGAGCACAGCAGACAGCAGGATGTGGTTGTGTTGGTGCTATACTGAATTACTGCACTGCAGTCACTCTCCCAGTTGGGAGGCTATTGCCTCAATTCAAGAGATGTCTGAAAGTGGAGAAAAACAATCTCACCTGCAGCACTGAGTCAAAGGGACCAGGATGGACATTTCATCATGTGAATGCTTTCCAAATCTGAGGGGTTAGAGAGAAACAGAAGTCAAAAAGTCTGATATTTTTAAATGGTTCTCTTGTGAAAAAGTGTGCTTAATTGTATTGAATGTGCACTTTTAGCGTATTTCAAATCTTAAAAGCATATTTATTTAAAAAACTACTTGCAGATAATGTAATATTAATGAAATAAAAGGCCACTTAAGTACACTTAGGGTGTACTCACACTATGCGTTTTGAACCGGTTCGTTTAGCCGTCCCTGGCCTGGTTGGAAGAGGTGGGCCAGGGCACGGTTCGGTTGGGCTCGGGCTTGGTATGCATGCATAGTGAGCGCTCAGCGTTCCGGAGCACGGAACAGATACTATTTTGTGTGCGCTACTGCCATCATTACGACCGCAAACATATACTATTACTACTACTATATATAATCACGCTCGGTTCAAGGCAACCGTGCCTAGTGTGAGTACACCCTTAAAGAGAGACACTTCCATGTCTCCGAGCGCTCCTCCCGCAATGATAAAATATTGGGGAGTTACTCGTTCAGTGGCCAGATTAAAGCTGGATTGGCTACAGGAGCAAGAGACCCCCAAACGGTCCAAACTAGATGACAGGTTTCTGTCAGGGGCTCAGGGGGAGGGACCTCAGCGATGGTATCTCCCCTTATTTGGTGTTCTCCATGATGAGGTAACTAGTTCATGGAGTAAGCAATATTCGTCCCGTGTCTTTGTGCCCTCAACGACAATTTATTTGACTATCGTGGATGCAAAGGCAAGGGGCTACATGATGATGCCCCAGGAGGAAGAGACGCAAGCAGACTATCTCCCCCCTGCAGTTGCGTCATCACTCAAAAAGCCAATGCTCTTTACCAAGCCATGTAGAGCAACATCTATGGGGATGCGTTTCAGGCAGAGGGTAAGGCTGGTGCTGCCCTGCACACCATGGCGGTTCTGCAGGCATACCAGGCCGACCTGTTAAAGGATCTGAGCGTGAGCGGGGATATTGAGGAGGAAGCATTTTTAGAACTTCGCTGAGCCACAGGTATGACACACCATACAGACCCAGTTCCCTGTCAAGTTGTTTCAGTGCTGGAGTTCCTGCAGGAGAAAATAAATGTCCCCAGGTACATGTCCTGGTACTCTCAGAGTCTATGAGGCCACCAGTTCAGCTTGCCACGCTCTGATTGACGGGGTCTCTGTGGGAGATCACCCTTCATAGTCGCACGCTTCATTCGAGGAGCTAAGCGGTTGAAGCCGCCCACCAGAGCGACAGTCTCATCGTGGGACTTAGCTGTAGTGCATGAGGGTCTGGTTGGGACCTCTTTTGAACCACTAGAGTCAGCGCCTGTCAGGCTTCTGACTCTGAAGATTTTCTTTTTTTCATGGCTATTAGTACTCTAAAAAGAATTGGGGATTTGCAAGCTTTGTTAGTCTCACCATCCTCCTTAGACTTGCCAGTCCATGCTCTTCAGATTTAAGTCCACCGAACCAGCCAGTGGCGTAAGTCGGGGAAGCTTTTCAAATGCTATGGGGGCCGCAACCAGGGGGCGGTTGTCACATTTCCCTTGCCTATGAGGCACGCGGTCAAGCTTTGCCTCTAGGAGTTCATTCAACCAGGGGGAGTTGCATCCCCTAAGGCACTAGCAAGAGTTGTCCCCTTGCAGCAAGTGTGTGGTATGTGGCAGGCAAGTCCTCCCCGCACACGTTCATCAGATTCTATAGTTTGGATGTCCATGCTACTCCGGGCCCACATGTCTTTGAGCCACTTCCCAAAGTCATTTCTGAGACCTCTGCAATGTTTGTGCGCACACACTACACAAGGTGTGTCCATTTCACGTCTATTTATAACCTCTCAGGTGCACGCATTCCAATGATGTCACCGACCGAGGTTATTTAAGCCAATTCTTGGCGTGTTTGACACACATGCTTCACAACCGGTCGGAAAAAGAATGTTCTCATAAGCATTAATGAAACGCAGCATCTCGTTCCCACTTTTTCAGGGAACAGGGTTACAGTCAAGTAACCCGAGACGTACACTTTAACCATATTTCAAAAGAAGTAATTATGTAATTACATATAAAGATGTACCTCAGTCCTACTTAGATGGCTCAAAAAGTTAAGCTAATATACATTTAAAATATAATACATTTTCAATTAATTGCAATTAACATGCAAATAAGTGTCCAATATTGCATTAAATTCACAATTCAGTATATTATTTTAAAGTATATAATTACCATATTAAATAATGCTAAAGTGTACTTTGTTTTTACTAGGGTAAAGATACTAAAACTCTCAACAACCATTTCCAGCATACTTGTAGTGTGATATGCAGTCTCTATAAACTTATTTAAACTTTACCAGACATAAAAGTTAGAACATGAAGAACTCACCAAATTGTACATTCAGGTCTTTATTAAAGACGAAATAAAACCCAGCTCATAACATGGAAACTTAAGTCACTTTTTGTTGTTATACATTCATCTTGCGCTATTACTTTCATATTGGTATGTCAAATTGCACAGCACTTTACTGCCGTGGTTCAGTGGGGCTGAAATATGTTTTTGAAAGCCATATCTTGCCATTTACTGTTATATTTTTATTTATAAATTATAATAAAATATATTATTTTGGTGACGCTTTAGAATTTAGTTGACACCTTGCAACATATTTGCAGCAGTAAAACCCCATCAGAAATTCAGTTCAGTATAAATTTAACACAAATAGAAGAAAATACATGTAAATTTTAGTCGGGCCTTAGATTAATCTGGCACTGAGAGACCTATGGCGTTTCACAGTGGCCCACTTCTCTACATAAAAAATGTAGAGAATGAAAAAGCAGCCACTTCAGCCGAGCAGAATGTCAGTTTAATCAAGATGCTTTATCTGTGTGAGCACCTGTGTGACTTCTACCCACTGTGAGCCCTTCAACAGCACACATATTACACCCCGAGACACGACGCCATATCAATCTGACCTTCCACTCAACATCTACATATTCCCGTCTTATAAGATAGAAACACTCTGTTTCCATGGTTTCGGTGTAAAAAGGAAGTGGCTGTGGAGTCATGTGGAGCTTTGAGGAGTGAGGTGTGAAGGACGGAGGGGACGTTATACGATAATAAAAATGGCTTACCCTCTGCCGTTGTCCAAATGAATAATGAAAGTCTCATTTCCAAACTTCTCAAAAGTCTCGTAATGGTGGCGATCCATGTTGCCTGTTCAGTGTGAAAATGGAGAGAGGGAGAGTGAAATACAGGAGGATTGATGTGGGATGTTGAACTTATAACTCTTTTATTCTTTAGTAATGATAAAAGGTAGTCTATCGCTCCTTTAAGTTAAGTTATATTCAACAGATTCCAATTCTGCAGTTGATCATTTTAGTCGTCTTCATGACTAATCAGTTAACACTTGAATCAGAATCTTTATTTATCCACACACAACCAGGGCTGGAGGAGTTGGTTTCCATGGTGTTCACACAATGGGCCTCATTCATGAAACATTCGTAAATATAGGAGTAAATTCGGAGTAATTTGCGTGTAAAACGGACCTTCCCGAAAACTCTCCTCCGGATTCACAAACACTTCGTACACATCAGATTTGATAGTTAAACGTGTGTATGTTAATGAATTCCAATCATTCATAAATAGGGCGTTCATTAGCATAATCCCCGCCTATGAATTACAGCTACGTAAATTGCATGTCCAGGAATGCAGTGGAATATTCTGGTCTACTTTCTCAGGTTTGGCTCCAGTATATTGCATAAATGCAAAAAACACTAATAGGCCATATGCCTAACAATAAATATTCAATAACGTGTGTCCACCAAAGCGTTTTTAGCCAGCTGAAAAACTGTCAGGCGCTCTTCTTAAAACGGCCAGTTGGTGGTGCTGGAGAACACTTTGGTGGCACAGCGTTTTTCTAGCTGAGAGACGCTTTGGTTAGAGGTCTGCATTCGGCCCTCAGACAGAACAGGCAGGTTGTCGA
This sequence comes from Sinocyclocheilus rhinocerous, assembly GCF_001515625.1. Taxonomy (NCBI): domain Eukaryota; kingdom Metazoa; phylum Chordata; class Actinopteri; order Cypriniformes; family Cyprinidae; genus Sinocyclocheilus; species Sinocyclocheilus rhinocerous. The sequence goes on from NW_015652168.1 coordinate 271,328, forward strand.
AGAGTGATAGAGCAGAATAAGAATGGAGCAAAGTGTGGATGTGCTGTTCTTGAAGGACGTTCAACTCGGTTTTGTTTATATTTTGTTTGGCCTATAATTTTAAATGAAAGATGTCGTATTTATTTATTTTTCTCTGTGACACTTTTCCTACTGTGTTAACAGAAAATGTCAAACTAATTTAGTATTTTGACAAACGGGACTAAAAAAACAGTCCCGCGCAGACCTCTACTTTGGTTGCTATGATTTGAAATATCCACGGCAGTAACGTATTACTAGTATCTAATTTTGAAGAATATTACTGAATATAAAAATGCAGTAACCAGCAATATTAACTTCTCTATTGTTGTTCAGTTGTTGTACAAGTAGGATGATTGGTCGCAGTAACGTATTACTAGTATCTAATTTTGAAGAATATTACTGAATATAAAAATGCAGTAACCAGCAATATTAACTTCTCTATTGTTGTTCAGTTGTTGTACAAGTAGGATGATTGGTCGATTGTCCCGCCCCTCCTCCGTTGATTGGACGGCTGGGTAAAAAAAACGCGCAAACGAACTTATTATAATGGCAGTGCTCCCGTGGTAGGGAGCAGGTGTAAATTTCTTTCCTACCAACTAACATTTTGAAAATACGAACATTTTCATGAATTCGAAAGTTTACGTCAGAACGACTTTACGAACGATTTACACAAAAATCCGTTCTGCTCGTGTTTCATGAATGAGGCCCAATGTCCTTACAGAAAAGCACCATGAACTTCTGCTGAACAGGGGCAATTCCCCCAGATCAACCCGAGGTTAACAGCCTCGCTCAAGGGCACACGGCTCATGAACGGATCAAAACACTCTCAACCTCAGAGACCACCCACAGTCTGCTCATAAACTCACAATTGAGACTTTCTATATTGCAATTGTGACTTTATTGAAATTGAGACTTTATACTTTACATAATTGTGACTTTATATCTCTGTATTTATATCTCAAAACTGTGACTTTATTTCTCAGATCGGAGTCTTTATACTTCTAGTTGTGACCTTATATTTTGCAGTGTGACCTTTATCACAATGTGACTATACTGTTTTAATCCCACAATGTGACTTTATATCTTTTACTGTATATCTCCCAACAGTGACTTCTGTGCAATTCAACCTTTTTTTTTATCTCACAATGTAACTTTTTAATATACGTGTGACTGTTTCTTGTAATTGTGACTTTGTATTTCCCAATTGTCTTTTATCTTGCAATGTGACTTTATATTTCACAGTGATTTATTTTATTTCTTGTAATGTGACTGTATATCTCCCAAATGACTTTCTCACAATACAACTTTTTTATTTATTTCTTCCTCAGTGTGACTTTATATCTTCCTATTGTGACTTATATCTCAAAATTGTGACTTTATTTCTAGAAATTGACTTTGTATCTCCTAGCTGTGACTTATAGCTTGCTGTGTGACTTTTTATCGCACAATGTGTTTCTTAAATTTGCAACTGTATATCTCCCTATTGTGACTATATATATCTCAAAATTGTGACTTTATTTCTCGAAATTAAAACTTTATATCTCCCAGTTGTGACTTTATATCTCACAGCGTGACACATCTTACAATGTGACTTTATATCTGCCAGATGTGTTTATCTTGCAATGCGACTTTATATCTCACAGTGACTTTTTTTTAAAACCTTGCAATGCAACTTTATTTGCTTGCAATGTGATAGTATATCTCCCAACTGTGACTTTCTCACAATTCGACTTCATCTCACAATGTAACTGTATATCTCCTAAATTTGACAGTTTTTAATCTCAAAATGTGATTTATTTATTATTGTTTTTTACCTCACATTGTGACTTTATATACACATATCACAGTGTGTCTATTTCTTATTTTTAAACTTGTATATCACAATGAACTATTTATTTTTTACACTAAGGCAAAAACGGGCTTTCATAGTTCATTGGCCATATTAAGCAATGTGATTGGCTGGCTAATGCACAGAATGCACAGGTTTTTATCAATTGCCACTATAGGGGCATGTTGTCACAAAAGTTGTGTCCAGTGAACTGTCTCTCTTTCTTGGTCAATAATGGAAGACTTCACGAGTCTACACAAACATTTAATTAAAAAATGCAAAAATGTAAAAATAAATTTACACCGAAAAATACGTATGGGAGTAAAAAGTAATTTTCTACCCAGTTTCCCCTATTTCTAAGCAAAATTTTATAAACACTTTCAACACTTACCCATTAGAAAGTCAAAAATAGTCATGTCCATGATGTCCAGAAGTCGTGTGCCACGGTCATACGGAGGAGTCTGTTTGACTTCATCACAATAATCCGGATCCACTTCCCACCTTACAAAAGAGAAAACAGCTAAGAAACTCTCTTCACCTTTAAATTTGAGCTGCATTTTGCCCCTTCTCATATATAACCCTACTAGCGTACAACTGCCATCTCAAACAGGATGGCCCATTGTTTTACTGCACAGATAGGATTTCTCTGAGAGTAAGTGAGAACCGCAGTAGTCTTTTTTGCTGATAAAGCCAGACTGTAGTTTAATGAAGATATGGGGTGATGCGTGGAGACCCGAGATAACGCGGAGAAAAAGAGCTTACTCAGCTTTCTTGCGTTTGTGGTAGGAGCGGCGCCAGGGGTTCCTCCAGGTCTTGCGCTTAGCTAGTGTCAAGTCAGGAAGAAATGCAGCCAAGGAGCCCTCGATCTGGTCGGGCTTCCCACATAGGGCATGCTCTGTGGAGCAGTAGTAGGAGCACTCGCCGTAGAAGCAGATGTTGTTGGCTGCAGGAGTGAGGAAGAAAGGGTCTCAGGAAAGAGAAAACTGTTCTTGGAGGTTTTAAAATAGACCACCAGTGAGACAAAGAGAAAGGAAAAGTCCCTCCGGAGTAACATGGGGTTAAGTGTCTTCCAGTACACAATGGTAATAGCTCATTGATTGCCTATTACAGGGTTTTAACCTACAACCTTTCGGACTCCCCAGATATTTAACCCAAGTTTTATATAATGCGAAGCAGCTGTTTTCCACTGATGCATCAATTTGTAATTTATAAATAATTATATCTTTTGGTATGCGTCCATCAAGTTTAAAAATAAAATAAAATGCGTCCATCAAGTAAAAAAATAAAATAAAAATTTATCAAGAATTATTATTATGTGATACATACCATTACCATGTTGTTAAGTATATACTGTAAGCACAAAAGACTCAAAATAGTAAAACACCCCTCAAATTTTAAAATTATATTCAACTAAACTGTGCTTAGAGATAATTGAATACTATTGAAATAAAAGGGCACTTAAGTGTAATTAAATGAGATACACTTTCATAACTATGTTTCTTAACATACTTAAAGTATCTTACAGTTGCATACTCACAATACTTTTAAAAAGTACACTTTGTAATAATGTCAAATTACAAGTTTTACTTTAAAGTACATTTTAAATCATTATGTTTAATAATCTTTTGTCTTGCTACGCTTATTTTGATGTTGACTGACATACTAAAGCACATGTAAAGTACTTGATTATAAATGATTTAAATACACGACATACAAGGTTCAATAGAAATGACATTAAAGTATATTTTAGTTTATGATAAGTGCTTGTCAGTACATTCAGGAGTACACTTTAACCATGTTTCAATGCACGATTAAAGTAATTATGAAGAAGTCCTACTTAAGTGGGTTAAAAGCACTCTAAAGTTCAGTTTTGCATTTAACATAAATTGAAACTATAATAAATATTCAGTTAATTGTAAATAACATGCAATTAAATGTCCGAAAGCAGCCTTTTTCAGTAATAGCCGCACAAATGTATCTTTGTGGCAGGAAAAAGAGTTAACACATATACCGTTATACCGACAAGCCCTGGCCGTAAACACATTTTAAAGCAACAACATGCTAACTATGACAATCTTTTGTGAAGCAGCCTTGTTTATAGAGTTAATACAGATTGTAGAATATGCTTTTGAAATAGGTGACTTCTCCAGATGTGTCTTGATGTGATGAAGCCCTGTTGAAAAAACCAGCATATGCTGGTTAAGTATGTTTTGACGCTGGGATGCTGGTTTAAGCTGGTCCTTTGCTGGTTTATGCTGGTCCTTTGCTGGTTTAAGCTGGTCCTTTTACTGGTTTATGCTGGTCATGTGCTGGCAAAGGACCAGCATAAACCAGCATCCCAGCGTCAAAACATACCTAACCAGCATATGCTGGTTTTTTCAACAGGGAGGATGTCAGTGATCTAAAATGGTCAGATTCACCAAGGGCTCATTAAACACTGCTGTTTAGCCAATGATGAATCTTTGTGTATAACGCCTTTTCCAAATGCTTCCTGACACGGCTCCCCGGGGGAAGAGGAGCCCTTTCACTCGTTCCCACAAAAACACATTTGTCATGAAAAGTGGCGGCAGAATGCTAATGATAGCCCTGCAGAGAAAGAATATGGCCAATCTGTGTGCCTCATCCCAACGCTTACATCATCTAAATGTCGGTAATTTAGTTGCCAAACTTGCTGCACGTGTGTTATTGCATGCTTGTTACTCCCCAATTAAGAGCTGTAATTAGCCTAGCATATTGGCTAGGTGTTGTAAGCTGGTCTACGGTTGGTCTACTGCATGCTTTTTGTGCTAATATTTACTTAGTTTGACGGTTCTTTATGGACTTAGAAAAGGAATAAGCAGTCAGAAATACATATAGCAAGATGCTAACATGGCCGTATGTAAACTATGCAACACTTGCTAAATGCTAACACTTCTAAACCACATAGGCACAGTGAAGTTTGTCATGAAACTGAATGGCTGTCTTCATTCACAGAAACGTGGATTTTCCCATTGTTTGAACTCTATATGCGTGAGAAGCCAACAATCAGAAGGGCTGATGGGATAGAAGAAAAGGCTGTGTGGAAGCCACTCATACCTGGGGATACGAAGAATGTCCGCCAGAGCTTTTTGTCACGGGTCACGTCTCGGATCTCCCGTGTCATGTTCACCAGCCTGCCGGCCACCGGGGGAACTCTCCGGAAATCCAGGATTCTGTACGCCACAAACAAGCGACATTGTCAAATGATTTATTTGCAATGCATTATCAGATGCAGCACCTGTGGTGTTTCTTCATGCATACGTTGCACAGTTCACAGACTGCTTTATGGGAACAGTGACACCAGCCATTCAATCTCCTGCCGCATTCAATAATGAAGAAGTAACAATAAAGAGTGCAGAAAATCCATAGAATAAAGCCATTTTTTAAAGTGGCTTGGTAACGATTTTTTCTTCAAGGTGCTACTGCTAAGCAACTGAGCCCGCTCTTTACTCCCTGGCTTTATGAGACCTCCGTGAATGCTCTTTATTAGACTTTTATTGGCATTTTAGCATCTGGCCACACACACCACAGGATATAAATGGCCTCTAGTTTCTCTCATTTCTTGTGTACTTGTGTTGGGCAAAATCCGAATTTGTCTCCTTTTCAATTATGTGTGATTTTTTAATTAAACACGCCTCACAAGAAGTTTTCAAGAATTTGAACGATAGAGAGAGGAATTTACAGAATGCAATTTTAAGAAATTCAAAACATGATGTCCAATAAAACCCACAAACTTGCATTATTAATTTGAAAAAAAAAAAAAAGTGGTTTTTATCCCTTAACATGTAGAATAACATGTTTTACTAAATTACAAGACATACTTACAAATTAAATATAAATGTAGAATATTTATTATCCTCTCTCTATGCCTCCCACTCACGTCATTACGCCGCCACACGCTTGCGTCATGATACTGTCGTGTACGCGCGTCCACAAGTTATGCAGTAGAGACGAAAATATGGAATAAAGTCGTTATTTTTGTTTTCTTTGCGCAAAAAAGTATTCTCGTAGCTTCGTAACTTTACAGTTGAACCACTGATGTCACACGGACTACTTTGTCGATCATCTTGGTACTTTTCTGGACCTTGAACGTGGTAGTTACCTTGCTGTCTATGGGAGGGTCAGAGAGCCCTCAGATTCCATCAAAAATATCTTAAATTGTGTTCCGAAGATGAACGAAGGTCTTACGGGTTTCGAACGACACGAGGGTGAGTAATTAATGACAGAATTTTCATTTTTGGGTGAACTAACCCTTTAATCTCTCAGTCTTTGTCTGTGTGTGCAGTGGGCCGTCGCGGAGAAAATCCCGCATCGTGTGGTGCGAGAGCTTTCAACATTAAACCTCCAAAGACTCATGGGGCTCCTGGGCCCTGAGAGACAGAAACCCAAGCCTTTGAGATGAAACCACTCAGGGGTCGCAAGTTGCCGAGTCACTCTGGATGCGGGTGACAAAGAGCCCAGTGTGGAAACACTGCATTCTAGGAACATTCTGTCGGACGTTTGTGGAAATAAGAAGCGGAAGCTGCCAGTGGAGGAGGTTTCCATTGAAGGTGAGCGTACTGTAGCAGCACAACGTTTCTTGTAAAATGCCGTTATTTCCACATGCTCTCACACTAATCGAATATCAATATCCATTTCACTAGCAAACATCCTCTCAGTGTTATCACTCAGCTGACAATGAATTGACATATACCATGCTTTTTCCTCCCCTAAATAAAATACATCATGGATATGACAGGCACCTCAAATGAGAGCAACAACATTCAGGAGGAAATCGAGTGGGTCTCACAAGCTCAATTAGCTCTCTGACTCCACAAAGCCTTTCTCTGTGGGGCTTCTTGTTAAAGTCAGCAGGGAGTTTCTTCTGACTTCTGACTGCACTCACATGCACCTTGTTACTTTCTGAGTAACTGTAAGGTGTATCGACTCTATCGCACTAAGTGCTTTTCAGGCCGTTGTCCAGAAGTCTTGAGTGACATGCGCAGAGCGGCGAGAATATAATAAGAGTTGGTTTGGCTTTCTGACATCACAATGGCGCGGGCGCGAGCGCTCTCGTGCGTAAATGTGAAATGTGGAGGTGTGTGGATATGGTTTCTTTTTCCCAGCCAACATCCATTCCAGAGCAGTATCATAGCACTACAGGTGTTTTCAGTGAAAGAACTGTGAGGAATCCAAGCTAAAGGTCTCTGTAAGGGGAATTTCCTCTTAAAGGCTACTGGGGTGGTTGACTGCGGTTTGGATGAGCGTCATGTAGGCAACCAGATTGTAAGAGTACCAGACTTGTTCGATTTAAACCATAAAACAATATTTTTTTAATAATGGACCTTTCTTAGAAACTTTTCTATTTATTGGTGGTGCGAAAAAAAAAAAAAAAAAATTCCAAATAAAAATTTAATTAAATTAAATTAAATTAAATAAAAAATAGAAAATAAATAATAAATAATAATACCAGTTTACAGCAAGGTTCCATTTGTTCCAGCATTAGTTAACTACATTAGTAAACATGAACTAACAAAGAAAAAAATATTCTAAAGTAATTACTATTGTAATTTCAGTATTTACTAATGCATTATTAAAATCCAAAGCTGCGTCATTGTCTGATATTATTTAATGGACCTGAGCTGACATGAGCTAACAACGAACAGTTATATTTTTATTGACTAACATTATCAAAGATTAATAAACACTGTAACAAATGAATTGCTCTGAAATGAACTGATGGGACCTTACTGTAAAGTGTTACCATAGTTATTAATAATAATAACATTTAACATAATAACATTTCCTTAAAAAGTAACTATAATTCTAAGAATAATGGGGGGGGGGGGTAATGATGACATTCTCAAATACATTGGCAATCTAATATTGTCTCTTCCAGCCTTATCATTTCTGTCAGACACCTTAAAACAAAATCCCAGACTTGTCATATCTAAACACCTCCAAACATTTCTGTCAAATGAAGATAAAGGCCGAGTAAACACAAAGTAAGCACAGTGGGATGCTAAGCATAAACTCTTGGCAATGCTTAATGTCACATGATCTCATTGTTATTCAGATGGTCTCTGCAATAGACAAACATACAATAAAATAAGCAATACAGCTAACAAAAACCAGAAACATCTTGCCCGAAACTCTCACACTGGCCACTGGGCCGTCCTTCAGAGCCCTTCAGATAACTCTCTCCTTCTCTCTGTGTTTTACTCTTACCTGTCCAGATGAAATGCAGCGATCTCTGCGTTGTGTCGCTCAAAGTCAGAGAAGTAGAAGAAGTCTGGGGGTGTCTCTTGTTCCCTGGTTTGTCTAGAGTACAGAGTAGAAAAAAACAAGATTGATGTTAGCTAGTGCTTGTTAGACAGTGAGCTGCTGGCAGAAACAGAGGTACAGTGAGCACACAAAGTACAGCAGAAATGTTCGTTTTAAACCTAATAGTCTCAGAATGCAATAAAAGAGTATTGCTTATGCTGTAGTATAACTTCATACTCGACAGTATGTGAAACGCTATTCAACATTACAGATTTCAAAGAGTAGTATGCAACATTGCCGTCATATAACCACACCGTACATGTTCAACAGGAAATAAATGCACACATTTTGCATTTATAATAACATTTTTTGTAAAACTATTCCAACTTTTAGCAGTCGAATCAAATCAGAAGTATGAAATATGTATGTACCTGCATGTATAAAATATGTTTAAAATCATAGTTGGCATTGCTTCCAGGTCATTAACCACCTTGCCTATATTTAGAATAACATACTACCATAATACACTTGCTATTTATGCATTATGCAGTAGGCTATCTGCATATATTCTGCGTGAATAAAACAGCTGGGTGACCTAGAACTGTACATTTGCCATACTATTTAATATAATGCGGATACTGTATCCCACCGTGCAGCTTTTTCTTGACTATTTATTTGGTCAGAAAGATAAATGTGAGTTTATTGTCTTAACATTTCATCTTTTATAATTTTAATCATAGTGTATTACATATTACAAATGTAAATGCATTTTTTTTGTCTTGACAATAAAGAGAGCTTAGCCTGCAACAAAAGATAGAAGGCCTCCAGCAGTCTGTTGTGTCTATGCTAGCTTCAGGTACACTGTAAAAAATGATTGTGATTTTAACAGTAAAATACTGTAAAAATGCTACAGTAAAAACCTGTTAACTGGTTACTTAACAGTAAGTTTCCATACTATATACGGTGAATAAATGTAATTACATTTAATGTGATTTTACAGTAAAATACTGTTAAAAATAAGGTTTTTGGAAGTGAAAAAGAAAAAGGCATTGTATAATTTACAGTGAAAAAACCAGTGAAAAACCGTAAATTGACACTCCCAGAATTCCCTGCTTGACACTTCATAGTTTCTTCTTAGTTTTTTCTCATCAGTTGTGTACACTAGGGTTTAATCTTACATCTAATGTTGTTAAATTAATGTTTATTGCATTATTTCAGTATCACGTGTGTCACCGTGATGGGGATTAGTGTTTGTGTGAATGACACTGTGTGCGCCTTCTATATATAAGTATTGCCCTCCTCAGCTCGTAGAAAAGCTGTTTGTGATGAGCTTTGGTTCAGCATGTGACTTTCTCATCACCACCAGTTTTTGGTAGTTATCAGTGCATTACAATGGTTCAAAACAGATATTAGTACTTCAATATGTTGGTTTATTAACATTACATCAGTTAATGAAATACGGTATTTTAATGTGAATTTAAGTTAAGTCTGTAAAACCTAAAATGTTGCTACCATATTTTTTACGGTGAAGTTCTGGCAACCACAGCTGCTGGTATTTTACTGTAAATGTCACAGATTTTTTTTTTTTTACAGTGTAGCTGTATTTACAAGCAGACATCCTGACACTATAGCGGACAACAAATAGACAACATGGACGTCTGCCGAATGGGCCGCATGGCTGGATCAGCAACTAAAGGAATGTGTGTGTGTGTGTGTGTGTGTGTACAGAACAGATTTTGGCAGGAAACAAACTGCAGGTGCATGTTCTCTCCACGTACCTATGCGTTCAGACAGACAGATCACAAGACTCAGACAGACAGGTGCAGGAAAAAAAGCCATAGAATCCAGACAGACATGCACTAAACCACTGATCTTGACTCTCAACCTCCTACAATGACATCAGTCTCAAACAGCTCATGGTATCTTTTACACGGTGCTTTCCTGAAGACAACTGTAAGATCTTTCCTGGAAGCGTTACGGAATGAGGTCAGAAAATGCTATGCTAGGCTAATGTTAGCTCAAAACACATCAGTTTGTAGGTGACTAACAAACAGAGGAAAATTGTATTGCTCAACGGTTCTCATAACTGAATGGGGTTTCATTTAAGTTTCAACTTTGTGTCTGCCAGCACTGATGTTTCTCCTCTGGAGAAGTTAAAATGAATTGACACAAATGAATTATTAACAGAGAATAACACTATAAAATGAATGTGGATATCATAACGCAGATCATTTGGTCTTAAAAGAATCTGATGAGAAATGTTTGAGCTCATTTTGAAATGTGAACTTTGGTCTCTTGGCAAGGTTTGAGCCATCGTTGAGATCTCTTGTGAAAAAAATGAAAATTGCTCGTGGTTTTTTTACGCAAGAGAATAAGCCATCTCAGTATTTTCTCATTGCTGTGGGAGTACCACTTGAGATATTAAAGGGGTCATATGATGTTGCTAAAAAGAACATTATTTTGTGTATTTGGTGTAACGTAATGTGTTTATGCGGTTTAAGGTTAAAAAAACACATTATTTTCCACATACTGTACATTATTGTTTCTCCTCTATGCCCCGCCTTTCTGAAACACTTAGATTTTTGCAAAACTCATCGTTCTGAAAAGCGAGGTGTGCTCTGATTGGCCAGCTATCAGTGTGTTGTGATTGGCTGAATACCTCAAGCATGTGACGGAAATGTTACGCCCCTACCATACTGTGATGCCCCTGTCAGGCCGGAGC
>NW_015652168.1:283154-312669 GCF_001515625.1 Sinocyclocheilus rhinocerous
CGCATTATTTTCCACATACTGTACATTATTGTTTCTCCTCTATGCCCCGCCTTTCTGAAACACTTAGATTTTTGCAAAACTCATCGTTCTGAAAAGCGAGGTGTGCTGTGATTGGCCAGTTATCCAGTGTGTTGTGATTGGCCGAATACCTCAAGCGTGAGACGGAAATGTTACGCCCCTCACCATACTGTGTTTCCATCATACAGTCTATGGTTTCCATGTGTCCGGCGCGACGAGACAAAACCAATAAAACCCATTACAAACGAGGCATTTGTTGCATCCAGTGGGGACATAATTACGAATTATAATGACTTATACTGTCTTTTTACACTTTTCGTTGCGTATTGTGCCGCGTAAACATAAAACTATGTCTGCATTTGTGATCGGAGCTCATTCGTGATTTTTCTTTCCTACAGGATGTCCTGCTTTTTTAAAAAGCCCCAGCCACCAGACCTCAATATTATGAGTTATTATATTTAGCCCTCAAATTCCCATTTTCATCCAGCCATTAACTCTGAGTGCTGCTTATATCCTCTTCCCTCGCCACTGTCAAAACATCAATGGAAAATACTTTTTGTGACTTCATATATTTTCATTTGAGGGACAAAGCAAGCTTTTTGCACTGAAATCCTCTTCCACCATTATGATCCACTCAATTTCCTGGATCAAAAGGGAACTAATGGATTTTTAAATGCCAGATGAGGCCTAAAATGTACTGCCGATTCAGCTGACCTCTCTGGAGAGAGAATGGGGGGTAAAGCTTTTGGCCCAGAATGAAATGAGTCACTCAGCAAGTGACTGAAGTGTCGTGAACAACCACCTGGACCAAAGAGTGGGATTTTATTCAGCCAGCAGGTGTCCACAAACATTGTTGACTACTTAAAGTATGACTACTTAATGAGAGCAATTCTTCTGCAAAGCAATATACTGTAGTTCACTCAAAAATGAAACTCACTCTCATGTTGTTGCAAACCTCTCAGACTGGGGGACAATAAAAGCCCCCTTCTGAAAAAGAAGTGTGCTTAATTGTATTGAAAGTGTACTACAAATAATCAAAGTGTATTAAAAAACTAAAATAATACTACCAGATAATATAATATTAATGTAATAAGCACACTTAAAAAAGAGATACTTTCATGACTGTTTATTGCACACTTAAGTATACAGTAAGTGCTCTTTGTAATAATGTCAATTTAAAAATTTTACTTTAAAGTACATTTTAAATCATTGTTTTAATAGTATTTTGTTATGCTTTAAAGAAGTACACGTATTTTGTTTGTATTTAGTGCATGTAAATACTATAATTACATACTATAAAATAATGACAATATAAAATATAATATACACTACTATAATTTTAATTCTATACTACTATAATTGTAACTTTTTTGACATCACATTTAAAGTAAATGTATTTCAAATTGCAGCTTTATTATTACAAATATATTTAAATACATGACATACAATTTTCGATAAAAATGTGATTAAAGAATAGTTTAGCTTATCGAAAATTCTTGTCAGTACATTCAGCAGTACACTTTAACCAATTTTAAATCACATATAAAAATGTATTTAAATACTTTTTAAGTCTACTCAATTAAGCACTCTTAAGTTCAGCTAATTGCATTTAATATACATTTAAACTAATTTTCATTTAATTGTAAAAAACAAACAATTAAGTGTCTGAAAACATAACATTCAGTTCACACTTAAACATATATATATTTTAAAATATTTCCGTAATAAGTACTCTTAAAAGGGTCAATGTTGTCATGCATCTAAACATTCATCAGAATATCTTCTTTTGTGTTCCACAGAAAAAAGAAAGCGATCTAACTTATTTTTTTAGTTTTTAGTCTTATTTTTATAGGTTTAACCATATTCATTAGCAATAACAGTCAAGAGAGAACAAGAAATGATTGGAAGATGGAAGAAAGGGGAATAAAACAGGCCTGATCTCCATCACCACGGCACGTGTCAGAGCAAGTGCATTAGGCACGACTCTGAAGCATGAATAGAAATGACTTCGAAATGTATATTAACGCATATCTGTATATTTATGAATATCATGCAAGTGCAGCAGAGGATAATATAATAGACAGTGACTCAATTTCCTACCTAACATGCAAAATAGTGGAAAAGCAATGCTTTTTGTTTCTCATTATGTCTTCGCATCCCCCATAACAAAACACAAGTGACATTTTTTTCAAATGCTCTTGACATAGTACATCTCCGGCACCTTGTGCTGTGGCTAGAAAGCGTTCTGAGCACTTTACTGGATGCGCTGTTGCCTCTTACTGGACTGTGATTGGCAGGACGGTTGCCACGGTCACCCTGACCCTGTGTGCTGCCTCCAGTCTGTGAAGAAGTCCTGGCAGTTTGACATGTGACAGCTCATGTCTCTAGGGGATGGTGGGTGTATCGCTCTGCACTCGAGCCATATTAATGTGCTTTTTCTGCTGAAGAACGGGCAGATCAATTATGTTGATATAAATCTCATTGCCAATAAAAGCAGAAGACAGCCTGCGTATTTGTTGTTTGCCAAGCAGCGGCAATATGTGTGTCACTCAAACGTCCCCATCCGCACAGGTAAACAAAGAGAGGTCACCTGGACAACCTGTGACAATCCTGACATGAAACATATCAACATATAGCAGAGCAGTCTAATTGATATTGCCTCCGAGAAACGACACTTCACTTTGTTTAAACTCCTGACACTTAAATATGCAGAAAAACTGATGTTAAATACTTTTACAACCAACAAACAAATGACAAATGATTTGTGACCCTGGAGCACAAAACCAGTCATAAGGGTCAATTTCTTGAAATTGAGATTTATACATCATCTGAAAGCTGAATAAATAAGCTTTGCATTGATGTATGGTTTTGTTAGGATTTAACAATATTTGAGATACAACTATTTGAAAATCTGAAATCTGAGGGTGCAAAAAAATCATCGCCTTTAAAGTTGTCCAACAAATGCAAACATGACAGGCTTTATTTTCTGGCAGATGGCTTTGAACACATGATAGTGGAGATGACAGATAATCATCAGCCAACTGAAACAGTCACATTTCCATAATATGACATGCACATCATCTGAACAGCAATCACATAAAGAGCTTGCTAGGTCCAAGCCAGCAAACACAAACATGTGTCCCGTTCCATTATACCGGTAAAGGTGCATATCTGAAAGGCAGTTACCAAATTGGGACACCTGACCATTACACCAACAGGGACTTTAATGGCATAGCATTCTTTACAGCTATAGCAGCTTCCACTCTTCCGAAAAGGCTTTTCACAGGATTTTGGAGTGTTTCTATGGGAATGTTTGCCCATCCATCCAGTAGAGCATTTGTTAGGTCAGGCACTGATGTTGGACCAGAAGGCCTGGCTCACAACCTCTGTTCTAGTTAATCCCAAAGGTGTTCTATGGGGTTGAAGTCAGGTCAAATTCTTCCACACCAAATTGATCAAACCATCGGCACAGTCATGCTGGAACAGAAAATGGCCTTTCCCAAATGTTTCCCACAAAGTTGGAAGCATGGCATTGTCCAAAAATGTATCGATATGCTGAAGCATTAAGATTTCCCTTCACTGAAAGTAGGGGTCCTATCCCAACCCCTTAAAAACAGCTCCATATCATTATCCCTCCTCCACCAAACTTTACAATTGGGTCAATGCAGTCAGGCGACATTCTCCTGGGATCCACCAAACCCAGACTCACCAATCAAACTGCCAAAGCGTGATTCGTCACTCCACAGAACAGGTTTCCACTGCTCCAGAGTCCAGTGGCAGCATGCTTTACATCACTCCATCTGACCTTTGGCATTGTACTTGGTGATGTGAGGCTTGCATGCAGCTTCTCGGCCATGGATAACCCATTCCATGAATCTCCCGGTGCACAGTTTTTGTGTTGGTATTAATGCCAGTGAAAGTTTGACGCTCTTCAAGCTATGGAATGAGCAGAGCATTGGCGACTTTTACGGACCATGCACCTCAGCACTCTTTACATGTCTACTACTTTGTGGCTGTTTTTCCTGAAACGCATCCATGTTCCAATTATACCACTTACAGTTGACTGTGGAATATTTCGCTGGGAAGAAATTTCACGCACTGACTTATTGCAAAAGTGGCATCCTATCACAGTAGCACTCTTAAATTCATTGAGCTCTTCAGATAGACCCATATTTTATGACTGCATGGCTAGGTGCTTGATTTTATACACCTGTGGCAATGGGTCTGACTGAAATGCTTGAATTCAGCAATCAAGAGGTGTTTCCCAATACATCCATTTAGTGTATATTTTCATGCACAAGATCCAGTCATTTCAGTAGGAATCCATGTGATTGGGAATTTGCCCAAGAGCGAAAGATTCCCCCATGCAGATTTTGCAATGGGTTAAAGTTAGTCATGCAAAATTCACTGCACTGACCAACAGAAAGCTGACTGGTTTACACTGAGCTCTGTGTGAGTTCTGCTTTGTACATCACCACACTATTCACAATAGACATTGGATCTTTTGTGTCAGCAAAATCTTGCTGAAATTTCACTAATGTGACCGCACAACTCACCCTCATGTCGTTTCGTCTAATTTACTATAAGGGTGTCATTTTCAGAGTTTGACAGCCCCTGTTCAGTGTCTACTTTTATTGTGTGGAAAAGATCATACTGAGCATTCTTCAAAATATCTTCTTTTATGGTCTACAGAAGAAAGCAAGTCAGATACAACTTTTGATTTGTTAAAATTAATTAATGCCTTAGACACACTTTTCATTGTTAGTTCATGTTAACTAATGTGGCTAACTAATGTTAACAAATGGAACATTATTGTAAAGTGGTACTGAATTTTTATTTTTGGGTGAACTAGCCCTTTAAGAAGAAGGGGAAAAGATACATTAAGCAATTAATCCTCTTTAGAAGTCCTTTTAGTTTTGATGGGGCGATCTCTTGATGTGGGAGAGACAGACAGAAGGGAGAGCAGGTCATTCAGACAAACAAAAACCATGCGAACAGAAAATGCTGAACTGGCTATATGCGGGCCTGGCTCACAATCTCTGTTCTAGTTCATCCCAAAGGTGTTCTATGGGGTTGAAGTCAGGTCAAATTCTTCCACACCAAATTGATCAAACCATCGGCACAGTCATGCTGGAACAGAAAATGGCCTTTCCCAAATGTTTCCCACAAAGTTGGAAGCATGGCATTGTCCAAAAATGTATCGATATGCTGAAGCATTAAGATTTCCCTTCACTGAAAGTAGGGGTCCTATCCCAACCCCTTAAAAACAGCTCCATATCATTATCCCTCCTCCACCAAACTTTACAATTGGGTCAATGCAGTCAGGCGACATTCTCCTGGGATCCACCAAACCCAGACTCACCAATCAAACTGCCAAAGCGTGATTCGTCACTCCACAGAACAGGTTTCCACTGCTCCAGAGTCCAGTGGCAGCATGCTTTACATCACTCCATCTGACCTTTGGCATTGTACTTGGTGATGTGAGGCTTGCATGCAGCTTCTCGGCCATGGATAACCCATTCCATGAATCTCCCGGTGCACAGTTTTTGTGTTGGTATTAATGCCAGTGAAAGTTTGACGCTCTTCAAGCTATGGAATGAGCAGAGCATTGGCGACTTTTACGGACCATGCACCTCAGCACTCTTTACATGTCTACTACTTTGTGGCTGTTTTTCCTGAAACGCATCCATGTTCCAATTATACCACTTACAGTTGACTGTGGAATATTTCGCTGGGAAGAAATTTCACGCACTGACTTATTGCAAAAGTGGCATCCTATCACAGTAGCACTCTTAAATTCATTGAGCTCTTCAGATAGACCCATATTTTATGACTGCATGGCTAGGTGCTTGATTTTATACACCTGTGGCAATGGGTCTGACTGAAATGCTTGAATTCAGCAATCAAGAGGTGTTTCCCAATACATCCATTTAGTGTATATTTTCATGCACAAGATCCAGTCATTTCAGTAGGAATCCATGTGATTGGGAATTTGCCCAAGAGCGAAAGATTCCCCCATGCAGATTTTGCAATGGGTTAAAGTTAGTCATGCAAAATTCACTGCACTGACCAACAGAAAGCTGACTGGTTTACACTGAGCTCTGTGTGAGTTCTGCTTTGTACATCACCACACTATTCACAATAGACATTGGATCTTTTGTGTCAGCAAAATCTTGCTGAAATTTCACTAATGTGACCGCACAACTCACCCTCATGTCGTTTCGTCTAATTTACTATAAGGGTGTCATTTTCAGAGTTTGACAGCCCCTGTTCAGTGTCTACTTTTATTGTGTGGAAAAGATCATACTGAGCATTCTTCAAAATATCTTCTTTTATGGTCTACAGAAGAAAGCAAGTCAGATACAACTTTTGATTTGTTAAAATTAATTAATGCCTTAGACACACTTTTCATTGTTAGTTCATGTTAACTAATGTGGCTAACTAATGTTAACAAATGGAACATTATTGTAAAGTGGTACTGAATTTTTATTTTTGGGTGAACTAGCCCTTTAAGAAGAAGGGGAAAAGATACATTAAGCAATTAATCCTCTTTAGAAGTCCTTTTAGTTTTGATGGGGCGATCTCTTGATGTGGGAGAGACAGACAGAAGGGAGAGCAGGTCATTCAGACAAACAAAAACCATGCGAACAGAAAATGCTGAACTGGCTATATGCGTAATTGTTCTTGCGATGTAAACTAAATACTAATAAAATCTCTGGTCTGGAAACAAGCCTTCTAAGAAAACTATAAGAAACATCATATTGACTTTAAATTATATTTTTGCTGTGCCACTAAGGTGACTGAGACAGCCAAACTGTAATTTAAGAAAATACAGTAAATGTATGAATCATCTTTTTGCCACTGAGTTTTTGGACAGTAATATATGCGAGATCTGAATATCACAACATCAGCAAACAGAGATGCTAACTTGCAGAGTGACATTTTCTCTCTTCTCCTACTGCTCAAAACCTTTTTTAAAGCAAACCGATTTCTTTTTTAAATTGGTTTCACCACTTTTCAGAAGACATATTTTGGCGTTAGATGCATAGGAGTCTACACAATTTATTTATTTACTGCGATAATACTTGAAAAATGGTTAAGCAAGGGTTTGCAACCAAAAATGCTGTAAACTGTTTGCACATTTCTCTTCTCATGTATTCAATGATCCTTTTAATAATTTTACAAATATTCTCTCAAATTTCTCAAAATGGAAAAGATTATGAAATGGCACTATCTTAGCTCTGCAGAGTTTAGCTTGATAATTTGTACATTTAGATATCTCTTTATTTATTTGAAACTTTATTCGAATTAAGATTTTTGACATTTGTGACCCTGGAGCACAAAACCAGTCATAAGGGTCAAATTTAGATTTATGCATCATCTGAAAGCTGAATAAATAAGCTTTCCATTGATGTATGGTTTGTTAGGATCGGACAATATTTGGACGAGATACAACTATTTGAAAATCTGGAATCTGAGGGTGCAAAAAAATCTAAATATTGAGAAAATCATCTTTAAAGTTGTTCAAATGAAGTTCTTAGTAATGCATATTACTAATCAAAAATTAAGTTTCGATATACTTACGGTAGGAAATTTACTAAATATCTTCATGGAACATGATCTTTATTTAATATCCTAATGATTTTTGGCATAAAAGAAAAATCTATAATTTTGA
Source organism: Sinocyclocheilus rhinocerous (assembly GCF_001515625.1). Taxonomy (NCBI): domain Eukaryota; kingdom Metazoa; phylum Chordata; class Actinopteri; order Cypriniformes; family Cyprinidae; genus Sinocyclocheilus; species Sinocyclocheilus rhinocerous. The sequence continues at coordinate 290,848 of NW_015652168.1, forward strand.
CCCATACAATGTATTGTTGGCTATTGCTACAAATATACCCCAGCGACTTAACACTGCTTTTGTGCTCCAGGGTCACATTTTTGGTGGAATGACTGAATGAACTGCGCTTTTACAGTCAGTTTGATGGCAGATTAAACCTCGATATGAAAACATTCACAACCATACTTCCAAAATGTGACATACTTCTGAGTGAATCTGGTTATTCAACAAGTACAAATGTACAACAGGACTTAATGTTTTCCAGCGGGATTGATTGGATTGTGAAAGTGCACGAAAAAGAAGAGATACCGATTTCATCTTAAAAGAAAAGCTATTACATTTTGATTAAAAATGACAAAAACAATTGTCTTTCTTTAGAATAGCATACACTGATGAATAATCATGAATAGGGCTATGAATGTGTATTAAAAGTAAAAAGGATCATGTGTAAGCAGATTGATGACCAAACGAGATTTATCGAAATGATGCAATTCATAAAATAATCTGCCACTTACTGTCAGTGCATAACAGCGCTGTATATAAACCTCACTAGGATGTCCCACAGAAGTTAGCAGGGCTATATGTGCACATCCTAAAATAATAATGGCATATCATCGAGGAATAGCGACAGCTGTCAGTCAGCTAAATCAGCAACTCACGACAGCACATCCAGATGGTTTTATCCCACCACAGATGTCCCAAACCATGCATTGAGAGTGCCAGAGCCACACACACCAACGTTTTTCTCTCGTTCTTGTTTTTCCTCTCCTGCAGTGTCCTCCCAGTGTTTCCCACAGGTATTAACAAGTCAGTGACACCTGCTCAAACTCAGTGACCCGTGGTGCTGTCAGTGCTGGAGGGCAACACCTCAACACTGTAACCAACACCTGAAACCTTTAAACAGGTCAGGAATTCTCCCTGAGCGCTCAAACACACAGAAATGAGCTCCTGAGCTCGGCCCGCCGCCTGCGCAGAACCTCCTTGAATCCTGTCCATTCTCCTGCAGGCAGATCCAGGGGAGGGATCTATCATTCGGACATAATCCCGGATATGGTTACTGCTCCAATGACAGGACTGATTGTTAGAGCCCACGTGTAGACTGCGCTGAGGGGACAGTTTAAGAACTCATGTTTGACCTCAGCTCACCATCTTTCACTTTGGGAGATAAAGAGCGATAAAGCAAAATAAAAAAAAGAGCATGAAGGAAACCTAAGTAAAGGTATTGATCAAGTATGAGGAAAAACACAAGAGAACAAACAGTAAAAAAAAGAGTTAGAATGATAAAGAATTAAAGATGAGATCAGCTCAAGGGTCTAAACAGGTAAGTAACACGAAGACAATTCTACATTCTATATTCATCCTAAAAGATCAAACATTTCAGAAACTAAAACTTTCTGAAAAAAAAAAAATAAATACAAATAGAACCTCTATAGAATAAGAGCTTTATTTGTGCAAAAGGCTTAAAAATTTAAGGATGAAAAATTAAGTGTCTTCAGAAGGCTTACCCAGGGCTTACATAAGCCAGCGCAAAGCATATTATACAGTTTTATCTGCTTATGAGGTTCTCAACCTAATTCAGACTAACAAATCTTTCATACAACTGTTGTTTTTGGCAGAAAAAAAGTGTTTTTTTCTTCCTGTTTTTTTTTAAATATTATTTTGTGTGCCCATTGCGGTTACATAAAACCAATTTATTTTCTAAAAGATTTATGTATAACTAATGTTTTGTGACTTTAATACAGATGTCATTAAAAATATGAAATAAAATAATGAACAAATACATTATATATACACTTCCATTCAAAAGTTTGGGGTCATATATATATACAGTATATATATATATATATATATTTGTTTTTTAAAAGAAATCAATAATTTTATTCAGCAAGGTCACATAAAATATAAAAATTTAAAATAGAATGTATAATGTTACAGAAATTAAAAGAAAATTTAATTTAAAGAACGTTTTAAATAAAATCGTTCTTATGAACATTCTATTCATCAAAGAATCCTGGAAAAATGTTTCATGGTTTCCATAAAAATATTATGCAGCACAACGTTTTTCATCGTTTATAATAATAATAATAATAATAATAATAATAATAATAAGTGTTTCTTCAGCAGCAAATCAGCACATTAGAACGATGTCTGAAGGATCATGTGACACTGAAGACTGGAATAATGGCTGAGTAATGGAAAATTCAACTTTGCCATCACAGAATAAATTACATTTAAAAAATACATATAGTAAAATAGAGTTATTTCAACATATTACTATTTATACTGTATTTTTAATCAAATAAATAAAGCCTTGGTGAGCAGAAGAGACCCCAAAATTTTACATGATAGTGTATATTTAAGATTTATAAATATATTATTGGATTATCAAATTAAATAATGCTTTTTAATTTATTTATAAATATGATTTTAGAGCTATTTAAACCTAGTTGCGTATATTTACACAGCTGAAGTCTTTGTTCTCCTTGGAAAGGAAAACTACATGAAAAGCGAATGTAAATAAGTTAGAAATTACGCCTGCCCAGACGGTCCTCCAACAAAAAACGACAATGCACCTTATTACGACCCATATTTACGTTTTAAAGTTTAGTGCCCTCTAGCGGGCGTAAAAAATAACGACAGTGTCGTGTTGCGTCTGTCGTCATGAAATGACGTATGACTGTCATCACCAATCAAAATTCGTGTTCATTTAAATGCAATTTGTGGACTTTTTACATGGTCCAACCCAATCTCACGGCAATTTGTACATATTTTACTAGGTGGCTAAATCATACGAAGTCGTACGAATGACCACACCTAACCCCGCCCCTAAACCTACCCTCACAGAAATCATGCAAAATCGTGATTTACAGTGCATATACATTTTATGAGCACATGCGTTCTCTGGGATTGAACCCATGATCACATGATGTTGTCGTATAACGCCATGCTCTACCAACTGAGCTATATGAAACCCAAATTATGGCACAGATAAAAAAAGTACAAAGCATCAATATGAAAGTGTCCTGTTGCCGATAGGGCCGCAACTGTAGAATATGCTCTGATGGGTCGTATTTCAGGGATTTGGACAAACGACCTATGCGGGCGTATTGGTTGGAGGACATGTTGCGCCTGCAATATGTGCGTTTGGAAATCAATGACACTTGACACATTTTCGTAAGCTGTGTAATTAATGCAGCAATGGTTTTTAGGGTCTAATTTGACTCTGAGATGCAATTAAGATTTCGGAAGCATGTGCAAGGCTCCAACCTTAAAGTGTGATTAATAACTAGTGAAGAGGTTACTTCTGATTGGATCCTGCAACAGCTGACGCCAGACATGCAACAAAAGGAGCGGATGTTTCTAATGACAGTTTTGTCGCAAATGCTTTGCTTCACAACTTTAACATACTTTAAGAGACATACACTAATTAGAAGCAGTGCAAATTACTGCGGTAATTATATTCCAGGGTTAAGAGAATTAAGGGTCAATGTGATTTTTAATTAGAATTGCCCTAGGGCGCCCGAGGAAGATTATAGTACATTGATTTAATTTCACTCATTCTTGCCGTGCCAAAGCTTTTTCTCACCAAACATAATTGACATTTTCCCCAGGCTGTAGCTTCCTGATGGGTGGAGATTCAAGCTTGTGTCAGTGTTTACTGCATGTTGCAATTCCCACCCAGCATGCCTTGAGGTGTTTCCTTCTGTCACCTTCAACATGCTGACCGATGTTTGCCTTTTGACGTTGACTTAAATCTTTTGTGTTCTCTCTAAGTCTGCCGTCACTTTAGGACCCAGACCGATGGACTACAAGGATCTGTGTAAACAAACCAATCCAACTAGTGGCTGCCCTGCTGTAAACTGGAGCGGCCCCAGACGTCCAAGCATCCTCTTTGACCCCCTGTGTCTGTCTGAAAGCCTGGACATATGTCAGTAGGTTGTTTTTCTGCTAGTGAGCCACTGTGAGAGCACATATGGATGTCATGCTTCTCAAGGTCTCTTTAATTAACAAGGGAAAGAGTGAATACTAGCTGAGAATCCAAAGGGGAAAAACCAAAATGAATGAGGCGACAGAGCCAGACTCCTGCTCAGCACTTGAGACCCCTGAGGCTCAAAGTGCTAATTGCAATTCACAAACAAACTCAAAAATACCTCGAAGAACAGACTGGTCATTGTCTATTCCACACATAGCATTCGTTTTTTTTTGCTGAATTATTCTTAGAATGTTCTAGCCAGTGTTCCTTGCACCAAATTTAGGTACAAATTTAGACAGAATTAACAAGGGCTGTGTACCTTTAAGAATTCTATATGCAAAAGACCTCTGTTATGATTAGCTCACTTCCCCATACCAGTATAGCTCGTAAGGGCTGTTTTACCAAAAACTTTGTTAACCAACTATGGCCACAAGTTTTGTCGTTATTTGTTGTGACCACAATCAGTGTCTCTTAATTGCATAAAAGCACAAGGGAACCCCCAGAGTATGATATAAGAGGAAACCTGTGATGAAATCAAATGTCAAATAAAGCTAAAGATGCCATTTTCGTTACAGCAGCATTTCGCATATACAATGGCTTTCTTTAACTATACTAATCTCAATATGATTAATTATCAGAAGTTATTACTCTACCATCAGTCAGTAATGACCATGTTACTACAGTTTTGGGAAACTACTGCAACTAGTTAATTTCTCCAGCAGTGCATCATAAGCAGCGAGTTATGCTGTTGAATGGGAAATGCACCCCAGGGCAGGCCAAGTTGTTGAATCCTAAATGTGATGAGACACACCTGAAGTTAATAATGCCGCGTTACCATTAAATGCAGTGTGCGACTCTTCTTGAGAGACCAATTTCTTCTCCCTGCATGCATAATGCAAGGGAGTGGGTAGGGAATCCTGTAAGATGGAAAAGCCACAAGGCTTCACAATTTGACATTTGAAAAAACTTTGTAAGAGAAATAATTCATCTAGCTCTATCCTGTGAGACTTGATGAATGATTGCTTCATCATCGTCAAACTTTCGATGGTTTGCTGGAGAATATCAAACCCTATGAAAGCTTCTTTCTAGCTCAGAGGTTCCCATTCGCTACCACAGACCCTCTCTCTGAGGAAATATTGTGCACCATCTCTTCCGCAGGGACCTTTCCATAATTCATAATCCTCATCTTGAAATGGATTTCTCGGAAGGCAATGGTGGCAAATTCAGTTTTTCCCCCCCCTTTTTGCTGGCAGCAAATAGAGTAACGAGAGGAAGCCAAGGTGGCCTTGAATGAGCTACCGACTGTTTCGATAAGTGAATGGACATAAGAGTATTACAAACACATTCCACTTCATTGCAACCAATCAGAGAGGGATCAAATTAAAGTTGATTATATGTGACCATGGAGCACAAAAGCAGTCTTAAGTCGCTGGGGTATATTTGTATCAATAGCCAAAAAAACATTGTATGGGTCAAAATGATCGATTTTTCTTTTATGCCAAAAATCATTAGGATATTAAGTAAAGATCATGTTCCATGAAGATATTTTGTAAATTTCCTACTGTAAATATATCAAAACTTAATTTCTGATTAGTAATATGCATTGCTAAGAACTTCATTTGGACAACTTTAAAGGCGATTTTCTCAATATTTAGATTTTTTTGCACCCTCAGATTCCAGATATTCAAATAGTTGTACTCGGGCCAAATATTGTGCTATCCTAACAAACCATACATCAATGGAAAGCTTATTTATTCAGCTTACTATAAAAATACTAATGTTACTAATTTTTAATTTGGTCTGTTCCTTACACAAATCAATCATATGACTTCAGAACACTTGAAATATACTCCACAAGTTGTTTATGGAGCATTTTTGGTGATAATTATTCTTCAAAATTTCCCCCATTGTTTTCCAGAGAAATAAATAACATCATACAGGTTTGAAATTATATGGGGCTTAATTAATAATGACAGATCATGACTAAGGATGTACCAATATATATATATATATATATATATACACTTCTGTGAGATACTGTATATATATATACACACACCGTATATATTAACATGCAAATTAAACAACCATCAAAACTGGTAAAAAAAAAAACAAATACTAAGGGAAACTGCATTACATTTTCAGTTTTATTAACATTGCAGCCGCCCACATTTTTACATTAAAAAACCCATGTGTTTACATTACTCTGACTTTATTTCTTAGATAAACTTCTTTTTTTCTGCTGTACATCTGTTATCGCCCCACACTCCAACAATGAAGCCTCTCAACTGAGCAGCACAGCAAGTAAATAACAAACGGCTCTGGAAAGCTGATGGATGTGTATTGTCAGCCATGGAGGGAACGGCGGTCCACGCAAGCGAGCCATTACAGCAGGACCAGATAATGAAAGCACAATCACAGTTTAAGAGTGCCACGGGCTGGCCATTTTTCCTCATTCCTAAGCTCTTTGTGCGCAAAGCCCAGATTTACCGGAATAATAGGCAGCCGAGATCCAGAAGAATTCCCCTCCCGAGAGCTGCAGTCAAAGGCCTCAATCCTTCACGGCTTCAGAGAGCACACAGAAGGATGGATGAGGTGTTAGAGGAGGAGAGACGCGTGGTGTTTTAGCTTTACTTCCTGGGCTAACAGCCAGCTTTGGTATTAAAATATGAGTGCATGTCCCTGCCCAACTAAAACCGAGAGAGGTGGCGAGCAGTGATCAGGAGCATTGATGATGACAAGCCCAACCACTTCCAGCTTCTTAACTCTGATAGCCATCTTAAGCACTTTTCCTGTGTCTTTCCCAGCACACAAAATCAATTGGTGTTTATCAAGCTCCTATCCCTGTGCCGTCTTGTATATCGAGTTGCAGTCTTTTAGCATGCAGCATGCACCGTTCCAGGGATTGATGGCAATCCGAGTTGCTGCGCCTGGCGAAATTGCAGGATCTACAAGAGACTCATCTGAGCGCTTGACAGCCGCTGAGAATGAGTATAAAAAACACGCTGTTCTTCCACCTGAGGGCTGACTTTACATTCTAATCTCACAAGTATTTTTGGTTAAATTAGAAAATCACGCTTCCAATTTAAAGGTGTCGTTGTTGCCGGGAGCATGCAATTCTCAGGGGCTGACGGAACATCTCTAAAAAAAACATGTCTCAAACTGTCTCGCCACTGTACATATTGGGCTACCGTTCTTACTGCAAAGTACACAGATGCTGAAGATAGAAAATCTGCCTGCCAGGTTCATAGAGACAGAATGGACATATTAGGAGCAGAGGATGAGAAAAGGAGAGGAACAATGACCATAACAACTTCCTTTCTTCATAAATGTCACTGGTCTTATTGTGCACAATTCATCAGTGCATGCTGATCTTAAGAAAAAATGTTTCTCATAATCTTTCATCAAAATGTAATCACTTTCTCTGCCTCTGAAACAACCTACAATCAGTAATGAACATTAGTTTCTGCTGAATATTCTGCTTCCCTCAGAAATACACCACTTTATTGCATCACGCATGCAGTTTCATGTTGTCTAATACTACAGTAGTGTAGGAAGGTTTAAAGCAATAAATGCAGCTGCAAAAAGCTGGACACTGCACTACCAAGCTTGGTACGACCAGCTGGTAACTGGTTTGTAACTGGGCAAACTAATGGCAATCTTAGAGCAGCTAATAATAACTGGCTTGGAACAATTAATAACCATTTTAGACCAGCTACTGACAATCCCAGACCAGCTTGAACTAGCTACTGACAATCTTAGAGCAACAAAAAACAGCTTGGACCAACTAATGTCCATTTTATACCAGCTAATGACCAGCTTGGACCAATTAAAAACCATTTTAGACCAGCTAATGACCTTCTCAGACCAGCTAGTGACTAGCTTGAACTAGCTTAGACAATCTTAAGCCTGGTTCAGACTACACGATTTTAGCCCGATTTTGCCACGATTTGCTTGACGTAGGGTGTCGTGGGGATTCGTAAACGACAATGGGCGTCGTGACGCAAGATTCCATCGTTTCAGCTCGTGTAGTGTGTCATAGTGGATGACAACTGATTCCGCGTCTGCGAAGCTTCACTACATCACGACAGAAAGACTAGCATGTTTAATTTTTTTTTCGTCGTCCACGACGAGCTCTGTCACATTAGGGCCTTTTGCACCACTTTAGTTCCAGAACTAAATGTACAGTACTAAAGTCGCACCCAGTTCCGGAGGTGCGAAAATGCCAAAAAGTGGGTAGTTCCACAATTAGTTCTGGTACTATGAAAAGGTTCCCGTGGTGCGAAAGGCCCTATTGGTAACGTTGACCAATAGCAGCACAGAAGCTCTTACATACACAGGTTTCAAACATGGCAAAACGAAAGAGAGATGATGGTGCTGCTAGGTAGAATTATGAGATGGAGGAAAGGTTCGTGGAGCTGTGGCAACGGTACTCATGCCTGTATGATGTGTCATCGAGGGACTACCACGACAGAACAAAAAAAGAAAAATGCTGGCGAACGAAAGCGGAAGCGCTTCAGCAATGTTAACACTCTTGTTTTCGGAAGTCAGTCGCTAGTTCCGCCTCGATGACATCACGCGCGTCGTTAAAGACGGCACGCGATGAATGGTCGGGAAGCAACGTGTTTCATGACATCACGACAGAAAGACTAGCATGTTTAATTTTTTTTCCGTCGTCCACGACGAGTTCTGTCACATTGGTGACGTTGACCAATAGCAGCACAGAAGCTCTTTCATACACAGGTTTCAAACATGGCAAAACGAAAGAGAGATGATGGTGCTGCTAGGTGGAATTATGAGATGGAGGAAAGGTTCGTGGAGCTGTGGCAACAGTACTCCTGCCTGTATGATGTGTCATCGAGGGACTACCACGACAGAACAAAGAAAGAAAAATGCTGGCGAACTATAGCGGAAGCGCTTCAGCAATGTTAACACTCTTGTTTTCGGAAGTCAGTCGCTAGTTCCGCCTTCTCGATGACATCCCGCGAGTCGTTAAAGACGGCACATGATGAATGGTCGGGAAGCAACGTGTAGTCTAACATGTTTCTTGTCCACGACAAGATTTTAGGAGTCAAAATCGTGTAATCTGACACAGTGACTATTGTGACCGACAAAAATATTGTGTAGTCTGAACCCGGCATTAGACTCCTCTTAACATTTGACTAATGAATATCAGCAGAGCTGTTCTCTTCCTACATACACAGCGCTGAAGGCTTTTGGAAAGGCTTTAGGTTTTGAACCAAGTTTCAGGAGTTAAAAGACTTTCGGGAGTTTTTGACTACATGAAGTCGAAAACAGTTTCTGCCAGCTGCCGAAGTCTGATCAGCAAATCTAGCGAGAATGAGAAAGACAAACTGCGACACAAAGAAAGAAACGGTGAGAGAGAAAGAGATATGGAGAAAACACATTCTGTCAACTCTACATCTGTGTCTACTTAAACAAACTGGATGTGCCGCAAAAACGACCACAATAACAGTGCAGCTTTTCACAGCTTTCAATTTTGGGCACTTTCCAGAGTTCAACAACAACGACCTAAGAATACACCGTGCAAAATTAGACAAACACAAAAGTGCTTGTCACTTATGGCACAATAGGGCAAAATACTAAACCTGTATTTAGCAAATTAATGTAAAAAAAAAAAGAGAGAGAGAGAAAATGTCAATCAATATTGATAATCAGTCAATATTAAAACATTTTTTAAGCACTTCCAATCTATTTTAATTGTTGATTTCTATTGCTGCATGTTGCTTTTCCGAAATATATTTTTTATTATGAGACACAAATAGTCTAGTGAGCCCTATGGCTACTGTATATGAATACTGCCAATGATTTGAACCTCTTATGTTAGTGAACCCATCATCTTCTCTGTACAGTTTCTAAAACTGTATCTACTTCCTAAATAAAACAAATGCACAAACAGCATTTAGTGGATTGTGGTCTTGGTGGAATGCGGGCGGTTGGTGGTGGCTTTTTCAGTATAAAGGGTTTTTAAAAAAAGACTAGACTTGTTTTTCCCTTTCGTTTACTGAGAACTGTTCACTGCTGGAACTGAATTTGAAGATTCTTTCAGGCCCTTCCGGGTATCAGAGTTATACTTCTACATTGAGGTCCCTGGAAGGTGTTTTCAGTCTAGGCTTCAAACACAAGTAACACACTCAGGCCTCTCAATGGTCTTTGCTTGATTACTGCAAAACTTTCTCCTTTGTGGGCAATTGTGAGCACGGGCTGAAACACTTCTCAAATAAAGCCATTTAGGCAAGATTGCTGAGGGCCTTTAGCACCATTATAACACATCATTGTGTTCCACCTCTAACTGTGAGCTGAGTTAGGAAGAAAAAACATCTCTGTCCGTGGCAGTTTAGCTGTGCCTTGAAGCATAACAGTTCAGGAAAATAACAACGGCTAAATGTACAGGAAAACTGCAGCTAGGACTGAGCGATATATTAAATATTCACACTATGTACACTTTGGTTGTTGTGACAACATAAATGAAGCAACACTGTGAATATTGCCATGATTTTATAAAGCTTTTTATTTGGCCATTAGGTTTCGTAAAGACTTGAAAGTGTGAGAGCATTAAAACAGATGTTTTAATAGCGTCTGAATTAAACTTCAGTACCACAAGCTGCGTTAGTGTTTAATTCATGAATAATTTCAAACTGTCCATTTTAATTAACTGATTCAAATAACTGATTCATGCATTAAAATGTGTCTGAAATACTGCTCTTTATTACTGTATATAGAATTATTGACTTTATTGTATAGTATTATACATTATGTTGGTGAATATTGTTCATCTAATGAAAAATGTGGAAAGCATGCCTTAGATATTTTTAGATATTAGATATTTACTAGATATTTTTGTTGTAAAATAATATGAATCTGCTGGAAACAATGGCTGTTTGGTTAAATCACCTACCTAAAGAAATACATGTTTACTTTCAGAACAAAAACATACATATTGAGATATATACTGAACATCATCAAAAGGCTGAGAAATATTATTTTAGCTTCATTAACCAGCACTAATTGCTGCTCTGCAGAAGCAGGGTTAAAAAGCCAAGCTGTAGAATTACATTCCTTCAGCTTTGACCAAGTGATACATGACCTGATGATCAGAGATCTGACTATATCCTGGCTAGAGTAAGCAAAAAGAAAGGGTTTGTGTGGAGATAACGATTGCTACACTCCTTCATGCTTGAGAAAAATGCATAATTAAGATGTAGTTGGAGCATATTCCATTCCTAGTGTAACTTTGAGAAGCCTTGGCCTCTCTTTACCTCTTCTTCTTCATTAAGACATCGCTCTTAGCCCCACGCTTAACTGTGGGACGGTATTCCTTCATTTATTAAAGCTTTGTCATTTTACTTGGAGGTACAACAGCGGTTATAATAATAATAATAATTCATTACATTTATATAGCGCTTTTCTAGGCACTCAAAGCGCTTTACATTGTCAGGGGGTATCTCCTCAACCACCACCAGTGTGCAGCATCCACCTGGATGCTGGTTAGAGATATTCAAATGCTTTTTCTTCTTGTAAATGGAGATTAGAAGTCAAATCTACTGCCATGGCACTGATTTAATAATCACAAAGTGCGGGAATGGATCCATTGTTTTCTAATGTGCGCTGAAATTTTCCTTGGCTAATTTAAATGTATTCATCCATAACATTTAGCATAATTGAAAAAGCCACACATCTAAACGAATCTATCATTAGCATGACCGGAAACACAAGTTACATTTTTTAGCACCTATGCACAATTAATTACACAAACAGTTTGGCATAATCGCAGACATAAAATCTCCCCGCACAATTAGGGGGCAATTACTGATGGAAATTTTAATAAAGTATGTACGTTACGATGTGAAGTACCTTAACCTGAGTGGGTCTTAAAGATGTTCTGTCTCTTCTGTGAGATATTTCTGGCAACACATTACTGTTCTTTGTCTCTAACCTTATTCTTTAGAGTCTCGCTCCTGAGGCTGAATGTGCAGGTTATCGCATATTTCTGCACATCCCAGATTACTGGGGCCTGACGTGTTGTCAGGGAAGCTGTATCTGTTCTTTCCATTAACATGAGAGGATTAATGAACTTGTCAGGAGATAATCTCAAACTTAAAGCCGGGAGATCACCGATTTGTCAGTTTGTGTGGGCCATTATTATACACTCCATTCTTTTTCTCATTCAGTTCCTTGAATCTGCTAATAATGCAGAGTCACTCAAAAAGATTTCAGAACAATGTAATGTAATGAGCATCACCTGTGCACCACACCGGTCTCGAGTCCCACGGAAGAGCTCCGGTAGGATAAAAGGAGTGGTGACAGTGAAGGACGAGAGAGGACCAGGCCTGGACTTTATGTTGTATTTTGTTTCTGTTTGTGTGCGGCAGTGGTCCGTGAGGGGCTGCCACATTTACTTTCGGTTTTGTGTTTGTTTATTTTATAACTAAGATGTTTGAATGTTCACCGGTTCTCGCCTCCTTCTTCCCTTGACATTGAACTGCGTTACATTGGTGGCGAAACCCGGGAGGAAGGATGGACATGCTGTCGGAGAGCCCTCACCGCTGTGGGGAATCCGCGGTGCCATTGAGCATGGCGGAGCGGAGGCTACTGCCATGGACGCTCAAGGCGGTGGGCTGGAGTGAGTTGCCGGGGGGCAACTTGTGGAGGGGCGGTTGCCATCTGTGAGGGAGCGGAGGAGTTGCCGCCATCTGCCTGAGGCTGGAGCCTGCTGCCATCCGCCATGATGGGAGGAGCAGGGAACGGGGGACTCCTGTTGGCCGCCCGAACCCGGAGGAGCCGTCGCCGTCCATCAGGCGGTGGAGGAATGTCAAGCCGTCCACCAAGGGCTATCCAGCGCCGTCGCCAGGCATCGCAAAGGAGTTCACCCAGCTGCTGGAGAACCGAGTGGCAATGTGTCCAGGAACCGGATCATGTTTTTTTCTCTTTTCCTCTCTCGTCTCTGTCTCTCCTCATCCTTCCGTCTCCTTTTCTCTTGCCTCGTCTGTCATTACCCCCGGGTGCTGCGGCTGCCGTGATCAGCTGATCAGGGGCAGTAGAGCGCAGTCTCATGGGTACCCCCCGGCCTGCGGGGCAAGAAGGGTATATGATGAGAGGAAAAGAGAAGCCATGGGAATGGAGCGAGGCCGGTGATGCGAGTGAATTAAAGTGTTTGAATGTTCGTCGGTTCCCGCCTCCTTCTTTCCTTGACATTGAACTGCATTGCATGTAGATGCCCTCAAACAAAGAATACATCGCACGGTCATGTACTTACAGTGTAATTATGCAGGTCAACTCACAACACTTCTCCATAGACCTCCACTGTAAATTTATTTCTGTCAACCTGTTTTTTGTTTGTACAAACTGGAGACAAGTCAAAATAGTTTTCTGTGGTAATTGGCAGCCTGCCACAGACGAAGTTGTTTGAGCTTAACTAGTATTAAACTCGGAGCATTTCTTTAAGAAATCAGAAGCACACTGTGGCTTTACACTTGCACACTAGTCAAGCCTAATCAAGTAGCTGAGAACTCCTTTTCATTAATTAAACAACAGAAGGAAATGGCATACTGTATATCTGGAAATCTTACAAAAAACAAGGTAGGCATTCTGGAAATAGTTTTGAATGATGCGGACAAGGTGATACGGGGTTGTTCATATGGAAATAAAAACACAAGACAAGACAAAAACCTTAGACATATGTTCTGTTTTAATGGCAATGAAAAAAAGCAAGATGGAAAGAAATGTTAATTGAGGAATGTTTTGGTAGCACAAGATGATTAGAACTGTGAATTTGACTGCCGTCTGCTGTGATGAGAGAGGATGGACAGATCAATCTTAATGCAGCTATAATACACAATGGACCATCTGCTTTCTCAGACATCATTTATGATGGGCAGATCACAGATGGATCAGGGTGGATGCTATAATGATATGACAAATATGCTCTAAACTTTTCAAAAATCTCTTTATAATGTTTTGGAAACATTTTTCAAATGCATTTTGATGACTGGGATGAGATTAGAAAGTCTTAAAGCCTTAAGTCCACACTGCTGTTTCAGTGCTTCAGTAGTTACTCTTACCTCATTGTCTGCAGGGGTGAGATTGCTGAGGTTTTTATTGTTTAAGTTCAGTGATTAATTCTGACACACATTTCCCTTGGTCACAAACAATTCAGGAGATCTGAGGGCAGAGAGCGGGGACGCAAGTGAAGATATGAGACAGGAAAAGAGCTGAAGAGAAAGGAAGAGAGACAGTTAAAGAGGGAAGGGGAAAGAGACAGGTAAAATGAGAGGAAGAGAGACAGGAAATGAAGGTAGACTGGAGACTGGAAGCAGAGAAAGAGACAGCAAGAGGAAGAGAGACAGGTGAAGAATGGAGAGAGATGGGTAAAGTGGGAGGTAGAGTGGGAAGGTAAGAGACAGGTAGAGAGGATGAAAGACAAGTAAAAAGACAGGCAGAGAGAGTCAGGTAAAGAGAGAGGAAGAGAGACAGGTAGACTAGAAGGAGTAGAAGAGACAGTAAAAGAGAGAGAGATAGGTAGAGTAGGAAGGTAAGAGATAGGTGGAAAGAAAGAAAGACAAGTAAAAGACAAGTATAGAGGGAGAGGGAGAGAGAAAGGGAGAGAAATATAGAGATGGAAGAAGTGAAAGACAGATTGACTGGAAGCAGAGAAAAGGACAGGTGGTGGGAGAGAAACAGGCAAAAAGAGAATCTAGAGAGAGGTAGCCAGGTAAAGAGAGAGGGAGAGATAGAGAGGTAGAGAGATACAAAGACAGGTAGAGAGGGACAAAGACGGGGAGTGAGGGACAAACAGACAAATAAGCAAAGTAAGAGGGAGAGAGGGAGAAAAATGATTAGAGAGGAAGAAAGAGATAGGACAGGGTAAAGAGGGAGGTAGAGAAAGAAAGACATTTAGAGTTAGACCAGTAGAGAGAGGGACAAAAAGGGACAAAGAGATAAGCAGATTGAGATGGTGAGAAAAAAAACTGGTGAGACAGGAAGAGAAAGAGATGTTGGAGTTGTGGAGAGGGATGATAAAAGAGACAGACAGGTGAAGAGGTAGAAAAAGAGAGGCAGGAAAAGAAGCAGAAAAGGGATGGTGAGTCCGACAAGTAGAGAGGGAGACAAGTCAAAAATGAGAGAGAGATATGAAGGTGTGTGGACACACGAAGAAAGATGGAGTGAGATAGATAGGAAGGGAGAAATGAAGGCAGGTAGAAAAGGGAAGACAAAAGATAGGTTAAAGCCAAAGTAGAGAGAGACAAGTGGATATGGAGAGAGACAGGAAAACAGGGAAAGAGTGAGACAGACAGGGGGTTAGAGGGAAAGAGGAACCAAGACGACAGTCATACAAAATCAGTGAGCGTATGCTCATGAGAAAGAGAGAAAGAGAGAGGGCTGTTATCTGAGCGTGTTTTGACTACCTGCCATCTTACAGATGGAATCACAAAGAGGGGAACGAGAGATGAGGGGGTGGGCAGAGGGTCACATTCACTGAGCAGCCCAAACTGAAACTAAAACACAATGCTGAGATTGTGAAACAGGAACTGCTGGACTCTACTGCAGATGTGGTTCCCAGCATTATATGCAGCGTATGAAGCATGACTGATGGGGGAGGGGTGGATGAATCTGACCAAAATAAAACACAACATGTGACCGACATGTTTCAAACATCCAATTCAGATGGTTCCAAGTCAATCACAACATCTGAGGCTAGTTTCACAAACATGAAGAAGACAGTCTTCCCTTGACAGTTTCCAAGTAAAACTATGAAATAACACCATCACACAACAGACAGGACAGAGTCCTGAGATTATTCAGATTATTCAGAAAATAATCCACCACCCCTCTCGTCGTGTTCTTAGCTCCAAGCGAGAAGATGAACCTTCATCAATCTAATCTGATTCCCCGGAAGTTTTTGAACAAGTTTGTGTTGCATCACAAAAGTCAGAACTAACAAATTGATCCCTGATGTGCCCAGGAAAGCCTCAGTGAACGACTAATTCCTTGGCAGTAAGGCAAAAACTCTCTAACGGGACAATCATATGTGAAATCTGACTCTGTGTTGTTTGATAGCACAACTCCTGTTGGTTGGCTCCCTGGTGCATAACAACATACTATCAGGGAGATAAATTGTACTGTGGTTGTTTTCAAGGAAGATGAGGTGGAACTGAAAGAACATGGGCCAGTGCTCACAGAAATTCAGAGCTAGCATCAGATTTCTCCTTCATCATTGCTAAGCTGAGTCACCAAGCTATGGAGTGCAGCAGGACCGACCATGTTTACAACAGACTTCCGGAAGCATTTTTCTTGTTCATTTCCTATTCATTTTAAAAAGGAAATTTAAAAAGATAATAATAATAATAATAATAAGAAGACAAAGGTACATTTGAAGAGGCAATGAACAACTCATGAAGTATTGTGAATTATGTAACCAAATCAGCACCAGTATACAACAATTTGCTATAAATCAAAATACTATAGTGACTTTGTAACATACCTCACTCCAATGCCCTTAAGAGGCGCATTAGTGACTGATTCTACAGGCAAATTTTTTTCTGTGCTATCATCCTTGTTAGCACACCTGCCTCTCACACCGGTTGATGCTGGTTCAAATCCCACCTGTTGCGGGGCGAGCAGGACCAGTTTCATTGGTGCCGTGACCGGGATGGGTGTAAGCTTTAGCGGGGTGACTGTAACGAAGGCTAGCCAGGAAAGGCTGTGCAGGTAAAACTCACTCCTCTGGTCTCGAAAGGTGTGCTAGCGACTGACACTAGAGGCTGCATCCTTTAGTCTCCCATGCTGGTTGAAATTGGTTTGAATCCCACTCCTTACTGCGTGAATAGGACCAATTTAATTGGTGCCGTGACCCGGATGGGAGTGAGCTTTAAGGAGGTGGAGTGTAATGGAAGCTGGCTATTAAGAGTTGTGCAGGTAAACCTGCAGCCTCCCATTCTGGTTGACGCTGGTTTGAATCCTAATTGTTGTGTGAGTAGTACTAGTTTAAATGGTGCCGTGACCCGGATGGGAGTGATCTTTAGTGGGGTGAGTGACGGAGGCCAACTAGTAAGAGCTGTGCAGGTAAACCTCATTCCTCTGGTCTCAAAGGCATGGTGGCAACTGACTCTAAAGGTTTTTTTTTTTAGCCACTCATGAAGGTTGACTCTGGTTCAATTCCTGCTCTGGGGTGCATTTCCCAAAAGCATAGTTAGCCAAATATGATCGTTAGTTCCATTGAACTCTATTGGTAATGACTGAATTTACGATCATAGTTGCTTTTGAGAAATGCACCCCAGAGTGGTGAAAGTAGGATACAACCAGATACAACCAAAGCTATTGAAACAACTGTAAATCTGTGGTAACCAATGGGTCAAGGTGCACCTGGTTAGCACTACCTCATAACCTCCTGCTGGTACATTCAATAGCTACACCACCTGGAAGCAAAAGCATATTTTTTTATTGACAGTCATTAAAAGTTATTTGAGTATTCTGACTAAATAAAAATGGAAAGCAACATTTATTTAAAAATATATACTTTTTTATAAGTGCTTGTTTGTTACAAGTATTATAGACCTTAATATTAAGTATAATTAGCAAAACTACTACTTTATCAAACCCAATGGGATGTTTAGCCTTAAGATCTCAACACTTGCAATTCTCCACACACACGCACACACTCCAAGTCCCCATTCAGCTGAGCAGAGAAACAGACTTCCCTCTGTGCACAGAACCTGGATCAGTGCAGAAAGCCATGCAGCTGTGCGAGACAGCTGTCAGGAATAAGGCAGACAATGCGCTTTGACATGTTGATTCACTGCTTGCTGGCTACGAGCAGCCTGCATCGCTTCAGAAATGCATGCATTAATGGAGGTTTCTTCCACTCTCCTCAGGGGCTCCAACATAAAATATTTCAGCTTGGAGGACTTGGAAAACATACAGACATGACTGGATGGCTTGGGTTTAACCATGGACTTTGGCGGGTCGTACTTGTGGCAAGCAGGCAAACTAAAATAAACTGTAAAAATTGAGGCAGGAAGAATCTAACACAAAATTTGTCTTCCTTTTAAAGATATGAAAGTGATGTGGAAAAACCTAACAGCAAAAAGCACAGTTTCATGTGGGAAAAGCAAGGAGGTTTAAAATTAGCCATTAGCAGTTAGCACTCCTAATGGCCAAGTCCATTTCACACATTTAATAACCCTTAAAAACAAAAATTGGTCACTAGTAAACCATACTACTATAAAATGTTTTAGTAGTATATGTTGCTTGCAATAAATAAATAAATAAATGAATTAATACATAAAAATACATAAATAAATAGCCAGAATACATAGATATTTTTGAAAGGCCATCAATGGAGAAAGATGCTAATGGTAACCATGTTAACCAGCCAAACCTTGAGACCTTGGTCTTTAGATTAAACATTTTGTCCTTTTCTCATTATGGTTTACCAGCATTTTTATGTTATCTAGATCTAACTGCATCATCAACAATCTGTTGCAGTCAGATTTGACATTTTGTAATCCCCAAACATTGTGTCTTTCAACAGGTCCAAAGTCTGCCACTCAAAATCCAATCCTTCTTCACACACAACGCATAAATGCATCACTTCAGCTCAACTTTCTGCCACGGCTGAGGGCTCAGACAGCGTGCTTTAAACATTACCCCAGTTGTCATATTTCATGGAGTTTGACATGTGAACTGCCGTAACAGGATTTGAACCTAAAATATTCTAAGCCTCTTTCACTGTATCAAAATATTTCATGAGATCCAATATAGTGTAGCAAATGTACTGTTTTATTTATTTATTTTAAGTACTGTTTTATTTATTTATTTTAAATACACTTTTCCATTGACCATAAACCATTTTTTTAATCATCTTTTTTTTATTTTGTATTCCTGCCCACACTTTCAAACAGCAAACGCACTCCCTTTTCCCCCTCCATTTTTCATGACAAAATGCAGCTGGGAATAAACCTGAATTTTCCAGTTGGATTTTCTATCTGCATTCCAAAACAACACAGATAAACCCTGCTTCGTCTGAAAACACCCGGTGCAGGTTTTGACATGCATTGTGCTTTAGCAAATTATTTCCCATGTCATAAATCAAACTGATGCGCATTAAAAGTGTAAAGATACATCCAATCTAACCTTATACAGTACATACCATGGTGTACCCATAGCCCACAACAAGAAGCTGGTACCACAGAGGTACCACAGAGTTACAATAGGGCCTTTCGCACCGCGGGAACCTTTTCATAGTACCAGAACTAATTGTGGAACTACCCACTTTTTGGCGTTTTCGCACCTCTGGAACTGGGTGTGATGTGACAATCAGAGTGAGAGAGAGAGTATGGGGGTGATGGTATCTTCCTGGGTGAGCTGGATGTAATATTCTATATGACATGAACATATTCTGCATTATAGCATTGAAAGCACAAAAGCTGTAGCCGAAAATACTTTCTCTGTTGCTGCTGTGAGAGTTCATATCAAAGCACTGCAGCAATTTCAGAACCAATATGAGGGGGGAAAAAAATAATTAACATCCAAGGAGTGGAAAACTCAAACTCGGCTCTTAGCTTAAAGATCCACAAGCTATTTTGCTGTGTGAGTGTTTTTGTTCCTGTTAAGGCACATCTAGTCTGGCATACATTTTAAAGAACTGCTCACAGACCAAACTTCTAGCATGTGAATAAACAAGAGCTGTTTGAGGGTTCACAACAGTGTCTAACACACACATGCTTACCCTTACCAAAAAGTAGTATACTTCAAGTTTATTTTAGTAAGTATACTTAAGTAAAGTTCAAGTATATTTTAAGTATACTTTATGTAGCAAGTATACAAATATCAGTGTACTAGTAGTATACTTGTAAGTGTACTATTTCAATACCCCTTGGGACTAAATTGGCCCACTTTCTAGTATATAAAAGTATGCCATGTTCCTCAAGCTACAACCTTTATGGTCCTGGAACAATATTCCTCTTGCCCTTTTAGAGGTTATGATAAGATCCTGGAGTCAGAGAGTGAATTATGGATGGATCTGATAATAAATAGAGCTGTAGATATGCATTTTATACACTTCGAAAATGCTGTTACTCAAGGCACCTTACATTTGCATTCAAGGCATACACTTATCAGTTCACATGTTCTCTCAGAATCGAAATGAGCAAAAGTAAATATTACAAACCTGAACGCTGCAGAAATGAGAATAAATTGATAAACACCACTGGATGCAATATAAACAATCATTTTTTATCTCAAATCTAGTTGTGTTTATGATTTTTGTGGCCTACACACCTTGTTTTTGGACTTCTATTAAAGTGTGGTAAGTCTCTTGTTGTTTTTTTGCCCTGGGAATCATACCTATGACTTTGGCATTGCTAACATCTTACTCTAAAAATTGGAATGTATGAGTATTTACATATTTCAAACAACATTTCGGTAACCACAAAAGTTAAGATTACAAGAAATTCACTAACGCTAACAGTCATGTTCAGTTGATGAGGTTTCTGTTCAAATGCTTTCTCTTAGGATCTGTATTGGACATACATTGACAAAATATAAGTACCATCATTATTTATTACTTTATTGGATACAACAAGTAGTATATGACAAATACAAGTTTCAATATTTGATGTTTGGCTAACTGCTAGGGCTGGCTCAAGACAATGTGAGTGTGTGAAATGAATTGACAACGAACATACTGCACCCTGAAAAATAATGACAGGGCACCTTTTTGAGCAATGTTGCCGTCAACCAGGTGAGACACAGGGCCCACAACCGATCTAAAGAAATCTGTTGCCCATTCTCAATGGGGAAGTGTCCAAGCAACATTGCTCAAGAAAGTTGCCCCATGTATCATTAACTTTAAAGTCGTTGAATTATTACCTGGAGGAACATTCCCATCAACCAATCATGTTAAAATGTCATTGTTAGGCTAACACTAGTTGATGTTGATTCAGGAACACATCCTGGGTAAATTATGTTGAGCACACACGCAAACAATCTCAACATCTGAATCACAGTCTCTCATTGTTGTAACTTGACGGATCACTAGAAAGAATCTTGACTGTCAAGTTTGTAAATCTACCCCAAACAACACCTTGTCTCATTCCTTCCCTTGCGAAAAAGAAGAGTGCTTAATTGTATTGAATGTGCACTTTCAAATCTTAAAAGTATATTTTAAAAAACTCTACTTGCAGGTAATATATTAATGAAATAAAGGTCACTTAACTGTATTGAAAGAGTGTACACTGTTTCTTAACACACTTAAGTAGATATTTTAAAAAAGCATTTTAAGTGTAGTATGTTATTTGATATTAAATTTAAAGTTTATATATTTTAAATGTGCTAAATCAAAACTTCGTTTAATATATTTAAATACATGAAATACAAGTAATTTCACATAAATTTAAGCTATAATCCTTTTTTTCATTTATTTGTAAATATCATGCAGTTAGGTGTCAGTTCACACTTAAGTGTATTCCTTTAAAGGTGACATATCATGAAAATCGGAATTTTCCAGGTTTTAAGTGCTATAATCAGGTCCCCGGTGCATCTACCAACCAAGGAAATGTGAAAAAGATGAACCCAGTAACTTTGTTTTGGGAAGCCTTTTTCTGCAAGCGTCTGAGAAAACCAGCGCGTCTGATTTCGCTCCCTTGGTGACGTGGCAAAGGGATCTCATTATAATATTACCGCCCCTTAATCTGCAAGTTTACGCCCATGACACCATCATTTTGATTTGCAAGCGACAGCGGTGCGCTAGCTCTAATGCCATGATGAAAGTTTGAGCGAAGCATGCTAACTGTTCTGTGTTTGGCTGCACAGACGAGCACAGAACACTATTTACAGTCCCAGCCTCAGAG
>NW_015652168.1:313478-316629 GCF_001515625.1 Sinocyclocheilus rhinocerous
AACATGCGATTTATTTCTCAGCTGTTTACCTTCACAGACATAACCGATTGTTTTTGTAACTCGTGTGTTTTTAACGTAAACTTGTGTGTGAATGAGAACTTAGTTTAGTACTCACATGCTGTGACAGCCGCTTTCTGTGCGTGTGCTTCGGATGTGTGCGCTCAGAAAACCGTATATCAGAAGTTTAAACTCATATGGTTTAAAACGCATGATTTCAGCGCGATAAACATGATAATCAGAACCAAAACAGATGTTTTTAGCAGGTCGCAGCTCTATTCTGGAAAAGGGGGCTGGGAGCAGCAGCTCATTTGCATTTAAAGAGACAGGCACGAAAAACAGCGTCTTTCTGCTTCCACTCAAAACAGGCATTTTCAAAATGATATAATAAATGATCTGTGGAGTATTTTGAGCTGAAACTTCACAGACACATTCTGGGGACACCAAAGACTTATATTACATATTGTAAAAAGGGGCATAATATGTCTCCTTTAAATTATATTATTTCTGTAATAAGTAGTCCTTTTAAAAGTATACTTCTTTTTTCTGTCTTTTTCTAATCTTATCTCTCTCTCCTTTCTCATTCCATGGCGATCACTAGCACTCAGTGCTGTGGTGTGGAATAATTAAACCATTCAGTGAGCAGGGCTTTCCTGTAAAATACAGCTACGCCTTCCTCATTTTGATAGGATGAGTGCTTTTCCATGGCACAAGTCCCACTGGCTGCTCTCTGAATGAACATGGAGGAGGTAGAGTGAAAGGTTGCACAATGATTTATTGCTGCATTTGCACCTAGATCCCAGTCAGATAACTCAAGTTCAATAAACTCCTCTCACATACACACACGCGTGGCTTTCTAAGACTTCAGGAACCGGAGCAGTTACCCCTCCATGCGCCTGCAGATAGATTAGCATCCAGCTCAAAGCAGCAGCACATCAAAAGAAGCTTTGATGCTCAGTATGGCTTCACAGAGGGGCAGGTGAGGGAAAGGGTGGCCCCGTGCAGTCAACAAGGATTCTTGGAAATACTCCCAGCTTTTAGAGCTGGAGGGATCTATAGCCTTCTCGGAATGGGAGATAGATGCAGAGGCTGGGAAACCTGCAGCTTTATTCGGGATGAAAAAGCGGCGAGGGTGGCCGTGTGCTCTGGAGGTTCAGTGGTTTGAGTGGGACCATATGGAAGGCTATTCATGTCAATGAAATGATGAATAGACGATTATTCAAGCTTAGTACCTGGTATTTGCTTTATAGCGGTGATCATTCAAAGCACAAACCGAGAAATGAATGTCAAATCGTACCTATTGCACAATATGATTATTATTTAATTAACACTTCCAAGGTGTAATTGCTCAAAAGTGTGAAACGCAGCTCAAGAGAACTCTGTGTGTTAGTCACTGTAGTCTGTCAGACAGGATGACTTTTACACTGTAGAAAGCGATGATCTGAAGTTAAAAACGTCTTGATGAATTTGTTTATTACAAACACCCAGCTTGTTGTTAATTGTAATGTTTTATCAGCTGTTTGGACTCTCATTCTGATGGGAATGTCAATGGAAAAACATCTAACTCGCCGAAGACTTTTGCACAATGCTGTATTGTACACCCCTACATCAAACCAGAAGTAATTCATCTTGGCCTAAGCCGGTCATTTTTTTCAGCAGGGAGTGCTATTCCAAACATGCATAAGCCACCTTGTCTTGTGTGTGAATTGCTCATCTCCTGATGCTACTGTTGTGCAATAACTGTGTGTGTTTTTAGCCACCAACTGTTTGTGTCTGTACCCACCAAGAAATCACAGATGGCAATGACAAAGCATAATCAAAGAAAACAATGACAAAAAAGGTTTTCCTCTGGTTGGAAGCAATCAAGCATCCCCTGGCAGTTATTTGATCACAAAATAATTCAGGTAGCCCCGGCAGTGTTGTTTCAACACAGGGAATATGGCAGATACACTCCGTCGATCCGCCCTGTTTTATGGGCGGCTGTTACAGCTTCTGCTGGCAAATATCCCCGAGAGCATGTGATAGTGTCTTGCAGTTTTTAATTAATGCATAAGCCTGGCGATGTTAATTAAACCCAGACTGATCATTACCCACCAGGAAAGATCATAAGGATGCTTGTGCTGGCGGCCAACAAATGCTGATCTCAACTGAGGAGTTACTCTAATAACCATTCAGCTCAGGTGCAGTCTTTAGGGACTTAAATAATTGGGGATTTTTAGGTAAATAACTGCTTATTCAATTTATCTTGGCTTTGTTAAATATCATAATAAGGGGAGCGTAAAGGGGCAGTTCACCCCTAAAAATTTGACAAAATCATTTAGTAAAATTGATTTAGTCACCCTCCTCATGTCATTCCGAACTTGCCATTTCATTTTTTTTCTTCTTCTGTGGAACACAAAATAATTTTGGTAACCAAAAGCATATTTTGAAGAATGTTGGTAACCAAAAGTGTATTTTGAAGAATGCTGGCAACGAAAAATATATTTTGAAGAATGTTGGTAACCAAAAGCATATTTTGAAGAATGTTGGTAACCAAAAGTGTATTTTAAAGGATGTTTGTTAGCAAAAAAAAAAGAAGAATGTTGGCAGCCAAACGTGTATTTTGATGATTGTTGGTAACAAAAAGTGTATTTTGAAGAATGCGTGTAACCAAAAAGATATTTTGAAGAATGTTGGTAACCAAAAGTGTATTTTGAAGAATGCTGGCTGCGAAAAAGATATTTTGAAGAATGTTGGTAACCAAAACTGTATTTTAAAGGATGTTTGTAAGCAAAAAAAAAGAACAATGTTGGCAGCCAAACGTGTATTTTGATGATTGTTGGTAACAAAAAGTGTATTTTGAAGAATGCGTGTAACCAAAAAGATATTTTTAAGAATGTTGGTAACCAAAAGTGTATTTTGAAGAATGCTGGCAACGAAAAAGATATTTTGAAGAATGTTGGTAACCAAAAGTGTATTTTGAAGAATGCTGGCAACGAAAAAGATATTTTGAAGAATGTTGGTAACCAAAAGTGTATTTTGAAGAATGCTGGCAACGAAAAAGATATTTTGAAGAATGTTGGTAACCAAAAGTTTTGGTTATCCAAAATACACTTTTGGTTACCAACATTCTTTAAAATATCTTCTTTTTGTTCCACAGAAGACACAGAAGAAA
>NW_015652168.1:317830-336780 GCF_001515625.1 Sinocyclocheilus rhinocerous
ATATTTTGAAGAATGTTGGTAACCAAAAGTGTATTTTGAAGAATGCTGGCAACGAAAAATATATTTTGAAGAATGTTGGTAACCAAAAGCATATTTTAAAGAATGTTGGTAACCAAAAGTGTATTTTGAAGAATGCTGGCAACGAAAAAGATATTTTGAAGAATGTTGGTAACCAAAACTGTATTTTAAAGGATGTTTGTAAGCAAAAAAAAAGAACAATGTTGGCAGCCAAACGTGTATTTTGATGATTGTTGGTAACAAAAAGTGTATTTTGAAGAATGCGTGTAACCAAAAAGATATTTTTAAGAATGTTGGTAACCAAAAGTGTATTTTGAAGAATGCTGGCAACGAAAAAGATATTTTGAAGAATGTTGGTAACCAAAACTATATTTTAAAGGATGTTTGTAAGCAAAAAAAAAGAAGAATGTTGGCAGCCAAACGTGTATTTTGATGATTGTTGGTAACAAAAAGTGTATTTTGAAGAATGCGTGTAACCAAAAAGATATTTTTAAGAATGTTGGTAACCAAAAGTGTATTTTGAAGAATGCTGGCAACGAAAAAGATATTTTGAAGAATGTTGGTAACCAAAACTGTATTTTAAAGGATGTTTGTAAGCAAAAAAAAAGAACAATGTTGGCAGCCAAACGTGTATTTTGATGATTGTTGGTAACAAAAAGTGTATTTTGAAGAATGCGTGTAACCAAAAAGATATTTTTAAGAATGTTGGTAACCAAAAGTGTATTTTGAAGAATGCTGGCAACGAAAAAGATATTTTGAAGAATGCTGGTAACCAAAAGTGTATTTTTAAGAATGTTGGAAACCAAAAATATGTTTTTGAAGAATTTTGGTAAACAAACATTTTTGGGGCCCAATGACTTCCATGGTAGTTTTCTCCATCAAAGGGACCTGAAACTGTTTGGTTATCAACATTCTTCAAAATACACTTTTGGTTACCAACATTCTTTAAAATATCTTCTTTTTGTTCCACAGAAGAAACAAAGTCATACAGGAGTAAATGATGATAGAATTTTCATTTTTGGGTGAACTATTCTTTTAAGGCCTATAAGTTAGAAAATTGATGAGTCAGAATTATTTGTGCATTATTTCTTGACCCCATTCTATTTTTAACACACTTTTCATATTTTACACATGCAGAAAGACTGCATATGCAGACAACATTAATCTTGGGCAACATCCAACAGCAGAACAACATGGTTTTGTTGAAACACAAAAGGTTAGTTCACACCTCTTAAATACACTTAGCATGAACGTATGCAGAGGAAATTCTGAAAAACTGGTTCTCCTTTGGGTTTGCATTGATGAAAAACGAAATACTGCAATATAACTTACTTCATAGGTTTGAACAGGGCTTGTCCGTAGTTCTGGAATGACATGATGAGCTTCAGTTGAGTGCCACCTGACTTCATTGCTGTGAAGGGAACATAATTGCTTTAACAACAGCCGACCAGCTTTCTAAAAACAAGACAATATGCACACGCACCCACACAAACTAACACAATCTTCTCTTCCAGCATTCATGCTAAATAGCTTTTAACTTACACAAGCATGTATTAGCTGTGATGTTTTGCAGTCTTGTAAACAGCAGTGGTGATCTCTTTCAGAGTGCATTTTGTCAGACTGTCAGCAAATCTCATGAATACATGCAGATTCCCATGAGTAGCTATGCAACCATCTGCTGTTCATGAGAGTCAAAGAGTTCAATGGTTGAAATATCAGTAACGAGTTATGGTGCACATTTGTGAGTTACAGCAGTATGGCCGTCTCAGGGTACTTCAAATGAAGTGTCAGTGGCGTGACACTCATTTTTTTCGTAATTCATTATAGTTATTATAGGTAAAACAATTTTTTTATAATTCATTATAGTTATTATAGGTAAAGCTAAAACAGTATTAAAAAGAAATTTTCATTACTAGAAATAAACAACAAAAAAAGCTCAAAAGTATTTTATTTCAGATAGTTCCCAAGCAGTGTTGCCAAGTCTGCGGTTTTTCCGCGGAATTGGGCTACTTTCACACTGTTGCCGCGGGTTGTAAAAGTAACTTTCCCCAACACTGTATATATATGAATATTATGGTAAAATGCATATTAATTTTTTGGGAAAAAAAGGGGGGATTGTCTGAGTACCACATCTTCATAAGCATGGAAAGCTTCCTCACAGTGACCTAAGAACTGCAGGTATTAAACAGCCCCTGATATCCCTTCAAAGGAAGGTAAACAGACTTTCATAAGAATGGACATATGGGCGTTTCATCACAAATGAAGTCCTTCCTGGTAACCAAAAGTGTATTTTTAAGAATGTTGGAAACCAAAAATATGTTTTTGAAGAATTTTGGTAAACAAACATTTTTGGGGCCCAATGACTTCCATGGTAGTTTTCTCCATCAAAGGGACCTGAAACTGTTTGGTTATCAACATTCTTCAAAATACACTTTTGGTTACCAACATTCTTTAAAATATCTTCTTTTTGTTCCACAGAAGAAACAAAGTCATACAGGAGTAAATGATGATAGAATTTTCATTTTTGGGTGAACTATTCTTTTAAGGCCTATAAGTTAGAAAATTGATGAGTCAGAATTATTTGTGCATTATTTCTTGACCCCATTCTATTTTTAACACACTTTTCATATTTTACACATGCAGAAAGACTGCATATGCAGACAACATTAATCTTGGGCAACATCCAACAGCAGAACAACATGGTTTTGTTGAAACACAAAAGGTTAGTTCACACCTCTTAAATACACTTAGCATGAACGTATGCAGAGGAAATTCTGAAAAACTGGTTCTCCTTTGGGTTTGCATTGATGAAAAACGAAATACTGCAATATAACTTACTTCATAGGTTTGAACAGGGCTTGTCCGTAGTTCTGGAATGACATGATGAGCTTCAGTTGAGTGCCACCTGACTTCATTGCTGTGAAGGGAACATAATTGCTTTAACAACAGCCGACCAGCTTTCTAAAAACAAGACAATATGCACACGCACCCACACAAACTAACACAATCTTCTCTTCCAGCATTCATGCTAAATAGCTTTTGCTCTAACTTACACAAGCATGTATTAGCTGTGATGTTTTGCAGTCTTGTAAACAGCAGTGGTGATCTCTTAGTGCATTTTGTCAGACTGTCAGCAAATCTCATGAATACATGCAGATTCCCATGAGTAGCTATGCAACCATCTGCTGTTCATGAGAGTCAAAGTGTTAAATGGTTGAAATATCAGTAACGAGTTATGGTGCACATTTGTGAGTTACAGCAGTATGGTCGTCTCAGGGTACTTCAAATGAAGTGTCAGTGGCGTGACACTCATTTTTTTTAAATCTGTCCTGTTTTTGCTAAATGTTTCCAGCAAAACTATTTTAGAGTCATTTTTAAAGCACTGCAATCACAACAGAGTAATTTACCAAGTGCTAAATTTATAACCTTAATTAATTAATCCTAATATGACTAAAATTACCTCCAGCAAAGTGCTATTTATTTCAGAGGCTGCATTGAACCACACTGTGTGTCTTATTGAACTCATTAGTTGAGCAGAGACACGTCAGTTGGAACAAAGCCATAATGGCGTAGCTCTTAGTGTTATTATCTGGTGTATCTGGGTCTACACATACACAAATAAGTATTGTTAAACTGCTTTAATCCCTGGAGAACTGCTCTGTTTATTTGATTAAATCTGCCCTGTTTTTGCTAAATGTTTCCAGCAAAACTATTTTAGAGTCATTTTTAAAGCACTGCAATCACAACAGAGTAATTTACCAAGTGCTACATTTATAACCTTAATTAATTAATCCTAATATGACTAAAATTACCTCCAGCAAAGTGCTATTTATTTCAGAGGCTGCATTGAACCACACTGTAAAAAAATAAACAAAGGCAATTCTTACTGTACCATAGGGGGTCAAGAGTGATATTTTTAAAATGTTAAATATCTTCTCCTGCTTTATGAAAAGTGAATATATTTGAATGTACTAAATTACAACTTTATCATTAAAAATGTGTAATCACAAATATATATTTTAATACGCCAGTACACTTTAACCATATTTCAAAGACGACAGAGGTAATTATGAAATTACATATGAAGTCCTACTTAAGTGGGTCAAAGAAGCACACAAGTTCAGCTAATTGCTTTTAATATAAATTTAAACTATAATAAATTTTCATTTAATTGCAAATAACATGCAATTAAGTGTCAGAGAACATTACATTCAGTTTGCACATAAGAATATATTATTAAAGTATATAATTTTACTGTACTGCAAAAAAAGCTACTGCAGATAAAATTGAAATCAATGTGAAATAAATTAAAATTATCCTTTTCTTCTGTACAATTCATACATTTGTCTTCATGATCTCTCTTCAAATAACTTGATATACCTCTGAAAATTACTTTTTTTTTTTTCTTTTTACACGTAATCTCATAATCTTTACAGTGGGTGCTTTTGCAAATGAGGAATCTGTTTAGAGTTGTTTTTAAATCCAGGTTAACCCTAAAAACAAACCAAAATCAACAAGACTTAACTACTCTCAACAAAATCCAACAAGCCATTTCTTTCTCACAGGAACTACCGAGATAGTTGTGAATGTTGACGATGACGGCGTCATTTCACTGAATTTTGAGTGCTCTAACCTCACCGCTGACTCCAAATTCGTCTGGTCCAAGAACTACATGGAAATGACAGAACCTGAACGCATGACCTTAGAGACCAAGGGTAACAAGTAAGTATCTATGGGCGAATGAGTTTTGTTAAATTACTAATTATCAAATTTAAAATTATGGCTTAAAGGGTTAGTCGAACCAAAAATGAAAATGTTGTTCCAAACCCATAAGACGTTTATTCATCAGAAAATACTTTTTAAAGGAATAGTTCACCCAAAAATGAAAATTTGCTGATACTTTACTCCCCCTCAGGCCATCCAAGATGTACAGTCATGTGAAAAAGAAAGGGCACCCTATTGAATTCCCTGGCTTTCCATATCAGGACGTAATAAAATAATAAAAATCTGGTCCTTAGCAGGTCTTAAAATCTGGAAAATAAAACTTCAGATGAACAACAACACATGACATATCACACCGTGTCATTATTTATGTAACAAAAACTAGGCCAAAATGGAAAAGCCATGGGTGACAGATCCACTTTTAGATCATGGCTCAAATATGCTTGCTTGACTTCTGTTTGTTAATAGACTTTTAATGGATGGACAACGAGATAATATTAATAATATCTTCATTTTTGTTTTAAAGATGAGGGATTGAAAAGACATGAGTTTGAGTAAATGTTTTGTCTTTTTGTTTTTGGTTCAAATGTCCCTTCAAACCAACTTGTGTACCTTCTGATCAATCAGTCTTGGGTAGAACATTTAAAAAATATATTATTTATTAATGTAGCAAACAATTTCAGCACATTTCCAGAGCTATAACTACAAAAAAAAAAAAGTTGGTTACACTTTATTTCGATAGTCCACTTTAGACATTCTATTAACTATAAGTAACTTTGTAACTATATGTCAACTACATGTCAACTAATTCTCAGAGTAGACTGTTAGGGTAGGTTTAGGGTTAGTAGAATAAGTTGACAAAGAAAGTGTTAGAAGATATTAAGCAGACAGTCTACTAATACTCTACTAACTGCTAGTTGACATGTAGTTGCAAAGTTACTTACTGTTAATAGAATGTCTAAAGTGGACTATCGAAATAAAGTGTTACCAAATGACTTGCTGTCAGCTTTATTAAATAATATTTTGAATTCAAATAAATCCAGTTCATTTAGATGTTACCACGTGAAGCACAGGGCATGTGAGGTTTGTAGTTATAGTTTCTGAAATCAGAGACTGTTTTATAAGAGCATCACAATACAGACGTCTCAAACTGCACAGGACTGGAAAAAATAAGTCGCTTAAGATCTTCAGGTGGACTTTCAGAGTCTAATGGAGGAAGAGTAGTTGTCAATCACACTCTCTCTTGGGAATAAAAGGATGTGTGCGTGTGCCGCTTCTGCAATCATTCTGCCTACAGAAATAGGTCCTGATGTTCACTAGCCATCTCAAGTGCCTGAATGCATGCACACATAAACATGTCTATACAGATCATTCCGTACACCTCACGAGCTTCTAAATAAAACACTTCCAAATGGCACTTTCCAGAATAAGGGACAAAATAGGGTCTGAAACTCTTACCCCTGGTTTCACAGGCAAGGCTTAAGCCTAGTCCTAGACTAAAATGTAAATCTGAACTGTTTCAACTGAAAGAAACTTGCACCGACTGATCTTAAAACATGTCAGTGCCTTTGTTTTGTCTTAAGATGCACACCAGTAATGCTTTTTTCTAAGGCATGTTTATAAAAATTACTTAAATGTCCTAATTCAGTGGTTCTCAAACTGGGGGTCGTGGCCCCCTGGGGGCCTCAAGATGGATATAGGGGGGCCACGGATTTTGTGGCGTTTTATGAAATATAGAAATTTATCATATATTTTGTGCAATCAAACATCAGAAAAATAAGGACACCAACCAAAATAATTGATGTTAAAGCATTGTATAATTGAATATGTTTTTGGTTTAATTAAATGTTGTTGTTTTTTTTTTTCAGATTATAAGTCTTCATTGGGACATTTACCAATACAGATTTGTATGATCCAGATTTGTATGATTGTATGATTTTCTAAATTCTAAATTTTCTACACACAATTGGTAACAGGGTTGGAGATTTAGCCAAGTTATAAATAAGTAGGGGCTAACTAGTTTGGGACAAAATGTTGGTTTATAGTTCACAGATAAATTCAATTCATTTGTTTTAACCTGGCAAAATTTGAATACACTTTTAACTTTTAATGTGTTTTTAAAATAACCTGTTTTCAAGTCATATCAATCTTATGTTAGATAGTAATTTATGTAACATATAACATCTAACTACTACTAAAAATGTGATTTGTGCATCTAATGCTTTTAAAAAGTAATTGGCAAATATTCTCAAATAATCCCGGTTTCCCTATTCTTCATCCACACGCCCATCTAGCCTCCACAATTCATTGTACAGTAATTCAACCACAATTACACTTTGCACACCATTGACCTAGTTGGCTCATGTCATTCCTACAACGACTCTAAACCATTTGGCAATAATTGGTTTTGGGATGGCAGCACAGGGCCTAGATGTTCTATTAAACAGGAGCAGGTCCTGGAGCCGAACTCACCTACACTGGTGATCTTCTGGGAGACCAGGTCCTTCAGCAGGGCACCGATGACGGGGTTGTGTCTGGAGTAGAGCTCGTATCGGTTAATCCCGATGTGGAAGCGGAGCCAGTTGGGATATGACTCACCAGTGGCCTCCCCTGCCGGACTGTCCTCCTCCTCCTCCGCGTTCCCCTCGTTATGCCTACCGATAAAGGATGGTGGAGGACATTAGTCACTACCAACCAAGCGGCAACCTCCTGCTCTCTCTCGTGAAACCAACACAGAAGTGACTAAAACTGCAATTCATCGACTGGCCGCTAGAGGCTGGCTCCAAAAGGGAGTCAGTCCCATAGACTCCCCATGTTAAAACGCCCAACTTTACAGCAGAAAAAAATATGTTTACAGCCTGGTACAAAAAGTGGTTTTGGTCTATATAGCTAATTTAGCCCTTCATGACAACTGTGAGGGGGGTGAATTTTTTTTATAACTCATCCGTTTAAATTATATTAAGCCTTAAAGTTCTGCATAATTAAGGGCGTGGCCACTTGAGTGACAGGTGGATTGCCGCTGCTGTCACCACCGTCGAGCTAAGTGGGCGTGGTTTCAGCAACTAGCTCCCGCCTCTTTGCCCATTTTCGATTGTATGGGAGTGACGCGCTGCCAAGATGCCGACGCCAGGCTCCGCCTACTTTAGGCTTCAAAAACGCTCTTCGGAAACCTACGGGTGACGTCACGGACACTACGTCCATGTTTTTATACAGTCTATGCTACCAACACACATGCTGCCTGACAACAGGAAACCTCAAACTTTGACGAAATCTTGATACATTTATAATTTAATTTACTTTAATATAATACTATACAGTTGTAAGTTAGACAAACTAGCAGGACATTGATTAATTTCTGTATTATTACTAGGCCCAGGTCGATTCTGTACACATTTTCCACTGATTTGTGGGGGAATCTGTGCAATGGATTTAAACATGATAAAACAAAACTGAAATGACTCAGTTTTCATTTGTAGCTGAAAGCAAAATCAAAGAAGTCAAAATTACCCTTTTGAAAAGGTAGTACACTTTTAGTATATTACGGAAATAATATACTTTAAAATAAAATGTGAACTGAGTGTAATGTTTTCAGACACTTAACTGCAAGTTACTTACAATTACATGAAAATGTATTATAGTCGAAATCTCTATTAAATGCAATTGGTCGAACTTAGGAATACTTCACCTAAGTCTTTCTAGTTAATTTCAAAATGATTTCTATTGTAAATAGATCTGCAGTGTACTAGTGAATGTACCACGCGCATTCATAGTAAACTAAAATACACTTTAATGTCATTTCTATTGAAACTTGTCATGTATTTAAATATAATTGTAATTACAGCTATAATGATGAAGCTGCAATTTAGTACATTTAAATATCAAACACATACTAGTTAAAATTATAATCAAGTACTTTACATGTGCTTTATCATGTTAGCAATTTAAATAAATATACTTCATAAAACAAGACAAAAGATGATTAAAACAATGATTTAAAATGCACTTTAAAGTAAAACTTTTAATTTGACATTATTACACAGTGCACTTTTTTAAAACGGTGTTAAAATCAGCACTCTCTTTTTAAGTACACTTAAGTAACCTTTTCTTTTAATGCTATTATTTAATTAATATGCTTCAAAATTCAGCTCCATTTGAGTTAAAATTACGCTACATTTATCTAAAAAGCAGTATTTTATTTCATGTATTTAAATTGTTTTACATTTTATTTATTTAAATTGTATTAAACTAGACGCAATGAATTCCATTACTGAATTCAATCATGTAGTACAGCTTGAGGACTGTTCAAAACATTTAAATGAAGGTGAGCATGTTTGAATGTGTCAGAAAATACTGTGGTGACCGTGGACTGACTGAATGCATCAGCTGTACTACATTCCCCTGAGGCCCCTGACCTGAACACACAAGCATGAGTTCAGTCTATTAAAGGGGTCATATGATGCGATTTCAAGTTTTCCTTTCTCTTTGGAGTGTTACAAGCTGATTGTGCATAGATAAGATCCCTGAAGTTGCAAAGACTAAAGTCTCAAAACCAAAGAGATATTCTTTATCAAAGTTAAGACTCTGCCACGCCCCCCTAAAACGGCTCGTTCTAACACACCCCACATGTCTACGTCACGATGTGGGAAGATTTGCATAACGCCGCCCAAATGTTCACGCAAAGAAAGAAAGCGTGGTTTCAGTAACCGCAGTTAGTGATGAAGCAGCATGTCAGGGAGAAAATAATGATCTTTAAAAAAGCATCATATGACCCCTTTAAAACATTGTGTCCCATCAAAACATGAAAAGGAATATTAAACAGTAATCTGACAGCATCTGGATGACAAAGCTTGTCACATGCATTTTCAGTGATCTGCAAAACACTGTTAAAAAGGCCTTTTAACTCAACTACTCATGTTTAGTTCATCTGGATCTTGATTCGGATCAGAGGCATGGTTAAAAGGCATGTTTAGTTAATTCAGGCATGGTTAAAGGCAGTGAGAATAAGCTATCCCTGGAGCACGGGTGAAGAACAAAAAGAGAGGACACAGTAGCAAACAAAGGGCATGACACCAACAAAACCCCCCTCAGCTTAATGCATCTGACAGCTCTGAAGAAAACAACACATCACACCAGAGGAACATAGACGAGTCCTAGCAGCAAAGCTTTTAACACTCACGATGAGTCAAAAGCACCCAAGCCACAGTATCATGTCTTTCCAAAGCACATGCCCTCTTATTTTTACCTCTAGATTTAAAAATACGTGTACTTCTCTCCTAAATTATTGCTTTTAATCTCTATTTCCATTGAGAATCTGACTTTATTATGATTATTACTGACTCAGAATGAGACAATTATGACCCCTGTGATGTGAAACATTTTTTTCTTAGCTCTGTTTCTAGTTTGTGCAGTCCTTAATTTCCCTGGTACTTTGGGATAAACACATTTTCATCAGTCTTCTGTATAGGCACACACTGTAGGTTCTTGACTATACTAAACTATACCGGGGCATGTCGTCACAAATATGATCTACTATCTAAAGTGAAAAAAGTAATTCTCCACAGGATAGAGTATTTAACTTATTTCCCAGCTGAATTTAAACAGGAAACCACAAAATACAAAACAATTCATGAAACGGTACAAACTGTCCCAATTATCTTAATATGACATTTGTGTTTAAAAAAAACAACATACAAAACCCACTGCAAGAGAAAACTCATATTTTGTTTAATTGGATTTTTATAAATCTCATAGTTGTGACAACAACTAGAACCAGTCTCCATTCATATTTTAATTATGCAAATAACTGGGATATTAAAAAAAATCATTTCACTTGCAAAACAATATTTATGGCTTTTAAAGTAGCACTTTCAATTCTTCTTTCCCTGCTGCTTTGGGATAAAATATGAGCAATCACCTTCAATGCTTTTCTTTATCTTTATATCTCGTTGGAACAAGTTGTCACATTATTATTATTTTTTTTTTAAAGTTGGGAATGTTTCTCAGCACAGGTTTATTTTTTCAAACTTATTGTGTTATACTGTAGACTTTGTCAACAAACAAAACCTTGTGAACCATTTAGCAAGGCATGCTGTCACACTAGACTATATGTGGTTGTCTCAATGGAACCTGCAGTTTATTGACACTGATTTTAGAAAAACATCTTTGTTTGAAATATGAAATCTTCTCCAAAGTAGCCTAATATAAGTCATGTTCAACATCACCCGATAGCACCCGGTCCTTTATAATTACGCACATAACCGGGACTCCAAAGCTCATTTTTAAACATACAAACAGTATGTGTTTTACGCCAGGTTTAAAGAAGCACTTGCCATTCTTGTTGCCTGGCAGCTTTGGGGTAGAATCTGACATCACTGTTGAGGTTGAACAAGCTGTCATCTTCAGAGAGATGAGGCAGGTCCGGCTTATAGAGGGGATGCTCATAGAGCGCCTTCAGTCTGGAGGAACCCTGGCCAGCTCTCTGCTTCTGTCCGCTCGCTGCATCTCTCATCAAACCTCTCTCCTCCGAGCCCAGCTGCAGCTGTCTCACTCTCTTTTCAGACTCGGCTCTCTCCGTCACCTTCTCCAGTGAGTGCGAAGTGAGGTTGGAGTTGGGTTCATTGCTGAAATCCTGCAGTAATCTCAAAGAGTGTTTATTAGGCCAGCCCGGTTCGGAGGCGGCGGCTCTGGGGCGCTGTTTGGCCCAGGATCGCGGCTCCTCGCCCGGTGTGTGAGCGCAGGAGCAGCCGCCTCCACCTCCAGCGCTGGAGCTCGAGCCCGCCGCGCGCTTCTCCAGCTTGGGTAACAGGTCTATCATGATGTGCATGGTGCAGGCGACGAGAAACACCATTAAAATCAACACGCGAAATTTACGGAAGAGGATCATAATTATATACATAAAGCACTTGCCACAATACGACACAGGTTATAATAAAGAGACTCAGGGGCGCATGTGGTGTCCAACTGTAATCCTCGCTATGATGGGAGATCCATGTTCAAATAGGTGCGAAAATCTTCTTCTGCATCCTGCTGTTTCCAGATGTATCAAGGAAGATTTATTTTCGGCATAGTTGCGTTTTTTGTTTTCAGGTGAGGTTCAGATGTCCTGTCGCATCCTTACAGGTTCATGATAAAGCGCATGTCCCGGTAAATAATGACAAAACACGAGGAAATCGCCGTTGTGACTTCTCAAGAACCGCACGGATATCGGACCAGCAGTGCCGTGTGTGGATATCTTCAGTATGTGAAGAGGGAGATAAAGTGCATTAGTTCTTCACGAGGAGCAGCCAGTGACAGGTGTAGATGTATCAGTGCCCTGAGAGTTAAATATTGGGATCCTGCCTCTCCTCGTCAGCGCATTCAGATTGGCTGAGTGCATGAGACTCAAGGAAGAGCGACTCAAAGATATTCGGCTTGGAATGTCAGTGCAGTTCTCTCATGTGAAGACAGAGGGCGCATGCGCATTAGACCGACGTTATTAGTGATAGGTAGCAGTAACACTATTCTCATTAATGCAAAACTATTATATACATCAGTAGATACTATATGCATTTTGAAAAACAATAAAATGAAAATCATGTCATTTATTGGGATTATTACTTTGTTTTAAGGATTATTATTGACTCAAAGCAAGCAGATGAAAAATGATGTCTCAAAATTAATTAAAGTTTAACATAGAGCCTTGGGGGGTGTGAGAAAATGTTCTATTTTTATTAAATCTGATTTAAATGTTAAATTTAGAAAAAAAATAATGGGGGGAAAAAGTCTATGCACTTATGCCAGAAACAATAGGTGACTGTTCTTGAACCTCACGTTTTGAGCTCCAGGAAATGTTTGCAAATATGTGAGTTAAAATCAAGAAAGTAATTTCAATCGACCTCATTATGGAATTTTCTGTTTGAATTACTGTATCGAAGTCTGCAGACCTCTGCTAATATCACAACAAATGTGACCCTGGAGCACAAAACCAGTCAATTTTTCGAAGTGGAGATTTATACAAATAAGCTTTCCATTGATGTATGGTTTGTTATGATAGGACAATATTTGGCTGAGATATAACTATTAGAATATCTGGAATCTGAGGGTGCAAAAAAATCTAAATATTGAGAAAATCATCTTTAAAGTTGTTCAAATGAAGTTCTTAGCAATGCATATTACTAATCAAAAATTAAGTTTTGATATATTTATGGTAGGAAATTTACAAAATATCTTCATGGAACACGATCTTTACTTAATATCCTAATGATTTTTGGCATAAAAGAAAAATCGATAATTTTGACCCATACAATGTATTGTTGGCTATTGCTACAAATATACCCCAGCGACTTAAGACTGCTTTTGTGCTTCAGGGTCACAAATATGTTTGGTGTGCGCACGTAGAACTCAGTGTTATGTGTTATAAGTCCTGCTATACGTGTATATGTGTTATACCCTAATATTTCCTAGATCTGCTGTTGAAGTATTGGCTGGAATAACAGCCAAAATAGTTTTGCAGAAAAACACGTGTGGGTGTTTCTTCAACTACTTTATAAAAACTAACAGTTTGTTATAAAGGTCACATTAAAACGGAAAAAAAAACTGAATTTTTTACATAATGTAGGGGAGAAATGATTATGGTTTCAGAAAACACTCTTGTAAACAGAACACCATCTCTAAACTGTAGTAATATCCTATACAGTTCTCAGTGGGAAAATATGAAAAGACTCACAGATTACATAAGAGGAGTGCTGTGTGTAAGTGTTATAGTTTTGTATGTATTCTCGGTTGACACTCTGTCATGCCAGTGCAGTCTGAGCTCATCTTAGAGGATAAAACTCCTAATTTTCCTATATATAGAACACTTTTATGAATGCAGCATGAGAGTAAAATAAATCAGGGCTATTTGTAGGCCAGGACCCCTTTGTTCAACTGCTACATGTCTTTAAATGAACGTTTCCATATTTCCAACGTCCTCCTTAATGTAAGCCAATTGCAGCTCCTTTTCAAGATATAACAAAGGATCTGGAGCAGTAAAGATGTTATCCTTTCTGCTTCTATCCTTCGCGTTTATGCCCATCTGATGTGATCCGGGAAATCTGAGAGCTTGTAAGAACACGCCATTGTGTTTATTATGAATCAGACAGTAGAGTGCTTCATTAATAGCTGGCCAAAGGGAGTGTAACAAAAGGAGAGCACCTTTTGTCCTTCTCATCTTTTGACATCATCTCCTCATCATAACCTGCATATTAAACACGTTAACCATGTAGACCATGGCTTGTGATATTGTCCATGTTGTGAAGCTTTCAGTTGGTGAGTCACAAGCCAAAATTGGGCCAGAGGTCCGTTCTGTTTAGACAGAAGGAAAACAACAACAAAAACAATGCTTCGTGTAAATAATAAAATGCAACTAATCATATTAATATCATTAGGATAGAAAAGGAATAGTTCATCCAAAAATGAAAATAGACTGGAAATGTACTTTTTGTAGTTTTTGAAGTTTGTTTCTTCATCTGAACAGATTTGGAGAAATTTAGCATTACGTCACTTGCTGACCAATGGATCCTCTGCAGTGAATGGGTGCCGTCAGACTTAGAGTCTTAACAGCTGATGTAAGCATCACAATAACTTTGATTGTTTTTAACCTCAAACCATCGCATCCAACTAAAAATAATGCATAAAATTGCTTTTTCCAGTGAAAGTTTAGTGAAAGTCATCTTGTCTGAATCAGGAGAGAAATTTGCACAGATCAAGCAATGTTTACAAGTTAAAACAGTTTCTAAACAAATATGTCATTTGCATTTTGATGTGAGACAACATCAGGGACTTTTTCACAGGAGAGTGATTATTATGGATTATGAACTTAAAATTGAAAAGGTAAATTAAATTACACTTAAATTTTAAAAGACACAGCTTTTTATGTTACAAGATGTGGATTATTGTGATGTTTTTATCAGCTAGTTGGACTCTCATTCTGACGGCACCCATTCACTGCAGAGCATCCATTGGTGAGCAAGTAAAAACTCAATACTTTCAGGACACTTTTTTATTCATTTATTTTTTTTATGATAAACAATTTTAGTACTTTTCCAAAGTAAATCCTGGGTCCTGAAGCGCAATAACATGATAAGCACTGCTTAAAAGCACAAAGGTGCTACCTTCTTTGTGACTGAGCTGGGAAAAAAAAAAATGATGAAATTAATTCCAGTGTCTCGCAACAGTTTGAAGGCAAACAAAGTGTCAGCATTTCACAACTCTGCCTCAAATTGATTAACATTCCTTTTTGTCAAGATTATTCATGGCAGCGCATTTTTCAGTGCAGGCTAAAATACAGTGTTGGGGGGGGGTGTACCGGCCTAAATAAAGCATTGTAATCATCCTAGCTGTTGCAACACGATTTCATTACCTCTCAAACTGGTCTGTGAAAAACGCAAACACACGCATTTCCTTGAAGCCTCCGACAAGGAACATGAACGTTTTTTGTAAACCCGGAATGCTGATGAGCCAGTCGGATGAGCTTGTTGGCAGAATTGACCATTTTTATTTGATATAAGCTCATGGATATCTTTTATATTCTGGGTTTGGATGGCAGAATCTGGTCCCTGTGATGCCCAAAAGAGCAATGTAAAGTCATCCATCACTACATTCTTGACATAAAGTAGTATTAAAAGAGGCACAATGTCATTCATTTAGATTCATATACCAGTTTGATGGGAGCAAAAGGGGTTTCTACAACTTAAAATCCCGCGAGTAAAATAAAACAGGTTTTCTGACGAGATAACTAGAAAATGTGAGTAGCGCTTGCCTAAGCAAACAAGCCACCGCCACTATGCTGGAGTGCTGTGGGTGGTTGTCAGAATGCTGTAGTAATGTGGTTTCTTAGCTTGTTAGCGTGGTTTCTAGCATGTCGCTATGTTAGGATTGCTAGAATGTTCCGTGTGGTTGCTAGGGAAGAGCTACAAGATTGATAAGAAGATCTGAGTGGCTTTAGCGTATTGCTAGCATGATTTAGATGGCTGCTTGTGCAACGGTTTGTGGATGCTAAGGTATTCTTGGTAGTTTCTTACCGGCAAAAGTAAAAAAAAAGGCCTTTTCCATGTGTTTATGATATTCTCTTCTTTTGATATGGCTAGAATCCCCTCTTCAGTGTAAGGTACGGTCACAAAATTTCGGCAGTTAGGAATCTACACGATATTTGCCTTAAGCCTGGAATACACTACAGGAGTTTTGCCCAGATTTTTGCCCCAATTTACAGTTTGGACGAGTCAATGCTATTTGCCAAAAAACAGCCCTTACAGTGGGTACGGAAAGTATTCAGACCCCCTTAAATTTTTCACTCTTTGTTATATTGCAGCCATTTGCTAAAATCATTTAAGTTAATTTTTTTTCCTCATTAATGTACACACAGCACCCCATATTGACAGAAAAACACAGAATTGTTGACATTTTTGCAGATTTATTAAAAAAGAAAAACTAAAATATCACATGGTCCTAAGTATTCAGACACTTTGCTCAGTATTTAGTAGAAGCACCCTTTTGATCTAATACAGCCATGAGTCTTTTTAGGAAAGATGCACGACTCGTTTCAATGATTCAGAGTCGACTCTTTCTTTTGAGAGACAATAACTTTATACACGGTGCACTTTCAGATTTAAAACTTTGCAGGATGTTTTCATTCACTTAGAGCTGTGCTACACACTGCATGAAAGCTAATTTTCAAAAATCCATAATAGGGGCACTTTAAAATATGAAACACGTATATTGTGAATGATTGTTAATCATAAGAAATATATGTTTCCATGTGTGTATATACTGCATATTCAATATATTTATACACATGCCATACCATACCTCATCACATCTACATCTATATATTATAAAGTGTATTACTGAATATAAAATTACATACATTGTGATAAGTAAATATATTGTCACATATTTTTCAATATATGAAAGCGGCAAGTTCTTATGTATTGTTCAATATATTGCTATTGCTATTGCTAAAATTGATCATTCATATATTAGGAACTACATTTTCTTTGTGTAAGTGTACTGTATTATGGGCACAGACACTGAGTTTCTAGCTTCAGACTATGATTCCGTCTAGTCGGAGGATATCAAACATGTTTAACATTTTGAGCTGATTTTGATGCACATATTTTGTTTCCTTTGCCATGCATCTCCTAGTAATGAGGCGCATGTTTCCGTGTGAGTTTTTTTGTGTTCAGAATGACTTGAAAGTCGTGTGTAATCTTTACTCTTTTAGTTTATGATGCCCAGTTTTTCTCTGTAATCATTTACAAAGTCAACAAGTGTATGCTGTCTAGTGTTTTTGTGTAGTGTATTCCAGCTTTTAGAAAGCAACTGAGACTAATTCTTACTTTGATGCCCACATGCTATGATTCAGCACTATAAAGACTTCCTGAGTCACTGAGTGGTGTATGCTCAATGGAAAGATGATGGTTTACACAGCGGGTCTGTTCAACAATTAGTCATCTAACTTTTAAAATCCAATCCAGAATGCATAACTCCCACTTTTGTTTTGCATTGTATCTTAAAGACTATTTTATGCATGCCAGTAAGCGTTTTATATAGATGAGGTCAACGTGGTGAAACTTCTTCCATTGGCCTCCTCAGCTATGCTTTTCCCAGGATGATGTCAGAGTGTCATATTTATAAGTTGTTGTTGCTGAAGGTTGATGACCTTTGGTCTTCTACAATGGGTGTGAGCTCAGACGTGGTGTGTTCGAGCTAGAGGAGAGGTGGCTGATTGTTGGCATTGATCCGAGGTGGACTCTTTGCCAAGTCTGGGAGGTATTTCAAGAATGGATTGTTCCTCCTCCAGGAGAAGAAAACTGGAATGTGGGAATAAAACTTTGAAGAGGGCTGGTGTCATTGGATCAATGTGTATTCAGGATTCCACACCATCCAGGTCCAGCTTGGTCTACTTCAGAAGAACTCTCAGTATCTCTGTCAGTTTTTATAGTCCCTCACAGGGTTTCGGTGACTGACATCCAGACTGTTTAGATGCATGTCCCTGAGTAAAATGCAGCATTGTGAGATGGATAATTGAATTTCTCTCATGTTTTTGTGGCAGTGTTCCCAGCAGTATATATACAGTGGGTACGGAAAGTATTCAGACCCCCTTAAATTTTTCACTCTTTGTTATATTGCAGCCATTTGCTAAAATCATTTAAGTTAATTTTTTCCCCTCATTAATGTACACACAGCACCCCATATTGACAGAAAAACACAGAATTGTTGACATTTTTGCAGATTAATTAAAAAAGAAAAACTGAAATATCACATGGTCCGAAGTATTCAGACCCTTTGCTGTGACACTCATATATTTAACTCAGGTGCTGTCCATTTCTTCTGATCATCCTTGAGATGGTTCTACACCTTCATTTGAGTCAAGCTGTGTTTGATTATACTGATTGGACCTGATTAGGAAAGCCACACACCTGTCTATATAAGACCATACAGCTCTGAGTACATGTACAGTAAATGAACATACTTTCCAGGAGGCCAACAAAACACTAAAAATGTTTTTTTATTGGTCTCATGAAATATTCTAATTTGTTGAGATAGTGAATTGGTGTTTTTTTGTTAAATGTGAGCCAAAATCATCACAATTAAAAGAACCAAAGACTTAAACTACTTCAGTCTGTGTGCATTGAATTGATTTAATAGTACGTATACTACAAATATGCATAATAAAGTTTATTGTTTTATTCTATTTTTTTAATTTAATTAAATTTTCTGGTAAATCTCAATATGCTTGCTATTGGCAACTTTGTATATGTACGTATACTACAAATATGCATAATAAAGTTTATTGTTTTATTCTATTTTTTTAATTTAATTAAATTTTCTGGTAAATCTCAATATGCTTGCTATTGGCAACTTTGTATATGTACGTATACTACAAATATGCATAATAAAGTTTATTGTTTTATTCTATTTTTTTAATTTAATTAAATTTTCTGGTAAATCTCAATATGCTTGCTATTGGCAACTTTGTATATTATATACTACAGGTTTGTATAGTAAGGTTTATTTTTATTTTATTTTATTTTGCTGGTAAATCTTCTCATTATGCTTTCTGTTGGCAGCTTTGTATATGTATATATATACTATGGGAATGTATACGAAGTTTATTATTTTAATTTAATTTAATTTAAAATAAAATAAAATAAAATAAAATAAAATAAAATAAAATAAAATAAAATAAAATA
>NW_015652168.1:336942-345513 GCF_001515625.1 Sinocyclocheilus rhinocerous
ATATTATTTTATTTTATTTTATTTTATTTATTTATTTATTTTTATTTTTTTCCTGGTAAATCTTCCCAATATGCTTGCTCAATATGCTCTATACTAAAGGTATGTATAAAAAGTTTATTTTATTTTATTAATTTTTTAATTTTATTTTATTGTATTTTTTTCTGGTAAATTTTCTCAAAATGCTTGCCATTGGCAGGTCTGGGAAAAAATGTTTTGGACCCTGGTGACAGTGACAAATCAGACAGGAAGGAGCAGGTACAGTGTACACGAAAAACCACAAATCGCTTACATCTATAAAGCGTCCGCAGGATCACATTACATTGCAGTCAGAATCTGGCTGCTCATTTCCAGTTGTCTCACAAGAACAAAGAATGAAAGAAAGAAAGGAAGGAATGGAAGAGGTTCATAACTGGCATGATCTCAAGGGCTCTGCTTTCATTTCGGACTGACAAATGTCTCTTTGAGCTGGCATTTATTTGTCTCCCTGTAAACGATGATCTCAACTTGAGTTTCAGCCTGAGGCAGATTAATTCTTTACATTATTGATAACTGCAGTGGCTGACCTTTTACATGCACACAGACACCATCCGCAGAGCTTTATTTATTTAGAACCAGCCGAATACATTCACTGTTGGTTGAAATTGAAAAAAACATCTATTCAACTGTGATGAAAATGTGTTTGTATCATTGACCATATGGTTTAAACCTAAGGGTCCTCATGAATTTCCATGCAAATAGTGCTTTAAATAACATATAAGTAACACAGTCACCATACCATCAGTGGTGACCTTGACTTCCGAAAACACATGCATACACTGAACGTGCAGCAATGAAGAGTACATTGAAACG
Organism: Sinocyclocheilus rhinocerous; assembly: GCF_001515625.1. Lineage (NCBI taxonomy): Eukaryota > Metazoa > Chordata > Actinopteri > Cypriniformes > Cyprinidae > Sinocyclocheilus > Sinocyclocheilus rhinocerous. The sequence continues at coordinate 337,792 of NW_015652168.1, forward strand.
TGGCAGCCACAGGGTGTAATTTCTCACCTCTAGAGCTAGTGTGACTCATGCCTTGCCAATCTAACATCACTTCATCCAAGCATCCATCAACTAAGATGAGTCCAGCTTTCATCCACCATTCATCTTCCCTGAACTCGTCACAATAATGGAGCATTTGAAAAGGATGCCCTCGATAAGACGCCATATCGAACATATGACAGCACTCTCATTTGATTAGTCTTCATCAGTCACCTGTCATTTTTTACATTTTGTCATAATAATATTTATAAATATTTTATTTATTGCAATGCATACTGTATATAATGCATTATTACAAATAAATAAATAATAAAATAAAATGATCATTTAATGATTAAATCATTGCATGTTCTCCTCAAGGTCCTGTACAGGTCAAACATACAACAGCAGTTACAAGGTCTTCAACAGTCACTTTTTTTTTTGTCTTGTCTTGAGTTGTTAAACTAAAAGAGCTTAAAGAACAAGTAATTACTGGTTGGTACTGGTGTTAATCCAATTGATTGGATCATGAGAGAAGTGAATTATTATAGAGATGTCAGCAATAGAAGTGTAGTGACACAACAATATAGTCCATGATCAAGACAATAGATGGAAAAAATCCTATATGGAAAAAATATATGACAATGACATTTTTTTAAACAAATTAATACTTTTATTAAGCAAGGACACATTAAATTGATCAAAAGTGACAGTAAACATTTATAATTATTATTCTATTTCAAATAAAAGCTGGTATTTTGAACTTTTTATTCATTAAAAAATGATAAGTGTTCTGGCCCACGCACACAGTTTTCCATTTGCTGAATGCATGTGGATGAGAAGATCTGGACAATGAAGAACCTTTTGAATTGAGAATGACATACTACAGAATAAACAGATAAACATCACATTTTCATTTTCGGGTGAACTATCCCTTTAAACTGGCAGTCTAGTTCAAGTGTCGTGAAATGAGGCGATGTGTCCTCCCAGTGTACTTTAGCTAAAGCCTGGGATAAAGAAAAGCATAGAAATCCCCCGGTTGAGGTTAAATCCTGTCATTTGAACCTTTCTCAGATTTCCAGCAGAACATCTGCGGTGCAAAGAGGAAAGCAAAAGACTTTTCTCTACCAAATGATTACATTATATTGAGCAGGCAGGTGGCTGTATAGAGAATGTAATACTGCCCAGTGTTCATACAAAAAAAAAAACAAGATTTTTTTTTTTTTGCATTTTCAGATTACATGTGATGCTTAGATATACAAATATTCGCCACCATGAGGGTGCTATATGGTCATTGCTAATAGGGAGGCTGCTGTTTAGGATATTAACACTGTAAAGCAAGACATATGAAATAATAGTCAGAGAATAAATAAATAAATTAATAATAATAATGGAACAGTTTATTGAACATTTAAGCAAAATCTTTAAAAAATTGCATACATATATATCTCTTGAGTATCATTTTTGATACATCAGGCTTTTATGACTCATATAGTATGATAAAGGAGAATATGAAGCCCATTTTTATGGACCCAAACTGAACAAAAATATGCAATTTGGTGCAGATGCTGATATTTATATGGCCAAATATCTTCCAATAATATCAGGCGAAATATTATTACAATTTAAAACAAATGTTTTCTAGTGTAAAAATATTTTAAAATGAATTTTTTTTCCCTGTGATGCAAAGCTGAATTTTCAGCATCATTACTCCAGTCATCAGCGTCACACGATCCTTCAGAAATCATTTTAAAATGCTGATTTATTATCAGTTATTATTGGTGTTTTATTGTTAATAATGATTCTTATTATTGTGAGTGTTGCAAACGGTCTTTGCTGCTGAATATTTTTCTGATATTTATATGGCCAAATATCTTCCAATAATATCAGTAATATGATATTTAAAGGCTTAGGTTTATATTCAAATCTCTGTAGTTTTAATTGTGGAGGGCAAAAGCATATAATGCAATGCAATGATGACTGAGAGATGAACAAATAAACATTCTGTGGATGATGTTTAATACTCACATTTTTCTACATGCTTTTTCTAAACAAATATGTATGGATAATCAAGTAAACCTAAGATGCTTCAGTCAGTTTTCATATTGAAGTATTACGAACAATATAAAAGTTATTCTTACGTTTACTTACAAAAAAAAAAAGCAAAAGCAAAAGTGTAAAATGACCTTAAGGTAGACAGTTTTACCAAAGGGCCTTTTACTTGCTAAAAAGTATAAACTCAATCAGACAACAGAAGGCAGGTAGTAGATTGTGTACAACATGTCTAAACCAGCCCATCCAATCCATGACCTTCCCTTTATGACCTCCTCATAGTTCAGACAGATCGTACAGTACATTTTCTAATCTTTTAAGCTCATACCACTCACTGCATAGTAACGGATGGACTAACAAGATGCATGAACTGACATGTTTGATTGAAGGACAGGTTGACCCTAACCATCTCAGTTTGGCCTTCAGTCAGTCAACATTTGCTCTGATTAAAAGTATCATGATAATGCAGAAAGGGATCCAGGCGGTGAGGACCATTTAATGTGGCAATCCTGTGGGCAGATATCATACAACCATTTAGCACCAACTTCCTGTCAGACAAATGTAAGAAGTGACCGTCGTGAAACTGGCCGGGCTCAGCCACAGCTGTCGTGGGCTGCTTCCTGACTTTTTTTCTTCTTGTGTTTATATATGGGACGGTCTCACCTCCAGACGTTCAACATCATTGCTCAGACGGAGCATGACTGGAGCGGAAGGGAAGGAGCGATGGTCTGCTGCAAACAGGAGCGGCCTCTGTGTCTCATGTCTTGCCAGTCACTGGCATGTTGTGCTTGGCTAGGGTTCTCCCTCCTGCCCCGAATGCCCCATAATTAGACAAGAGCGGATACTCTCTCAGTAGGAAGAGGTTAAGATGGTGTTTGCTTTATGGTTTGTGTGGAATTAGAGGGCTGAGCGCTGAGTGACAATACCCATATTAGCTAAAAGGAAAGGGAAGTCACAGCAAACTAGTCAAAGTTTGGAATTATGATTTTTTTTTTTTTTTTTTTTGAAGAATCTCTTATGCTCATCAAGGGCAAAGCTGAATTTTCAGCATCATTACTCCAGTCATCAGCGTCACACGATCCTTCAGAAATCATTTTAAAATGCTGATTTATTATCAGTTATTATTGGTGTTTTATTGTTAATAATGATTCTTATTATTGTGAGTGTTGCAAACGGTCTTTGCTGCTGAATATTTTTGTAGAAACTGTACAAAATGTTCTCAAGATTCTTTGATGAATAAAAAGTCAAAATAAAACAACGTTTGTTTGTTTTGTTTTAAATAAGAATCTTTTGCAACATTATAAATGTATTTACTGCTGAATAATTTTTTTTTCTTCCATTTAAAAAAAATTAAAAACCTCACTAACCCCAAAATTTTGAATGGTAGAGTAGTCCTAGATTTCACTGAAATATGAAGCAGCACATCTGTTTCCAACATTGATGATGATAAGAAATGTTTTTGAGCATGTTTTTTAATCAGCATATTAAAATGATTTCTGAAGGATCGTGTGAGACTGAAGACTGAAAAATTCAGCTTTACCATCACAGGAATAAATTGCATTTTAAAATATATTCAAATTGAAAATTGTTGTTTTAAATAGCAATACTATTTCACAAAATTACTGTTTTTACAGTATTTTTGATCAAATAAATGCCATGTTGGTAAGCATAAAGAGAAAAAAAGAAAAATTCTAAGCTTTTGACTTGCAGTGTAAATTATGTTGTGAAGCATATCTGGCAGCCTTTTAGCTTGTGGATTTTTAAATTTGAGGTTGTTGTACAAATAAGTTCAGAGCAGATAACCGGAACATTCAGCGTAACATTGTGTCCTAATCAGGTGTGACAGGATGAAGAGACAAGCAATAAATTCTATCTCTTCCATTTAAGTTTTTCGTCTTAACCAGCTGTGACAAGCGACGTGAGAGGGCCGTTCACAATGACAGTGATTTAATCAATGTAGGTCACTAAGTCTCTGTATTGTTTCCGGTAAGTGCTCATACTCTGTGACGTTTCAGGTGGTGTATCTTGTGAAGTTCACTGTTGTGTCGCTGCACAGTTTTAGTAAAACTCTGCTCAACTTTGCCGATTGGCAAAGGTCACTGTCACTCATGTCGCCTCAAATGACCAACTGTCATGGAAAATAAATGACTTCCAGCCCTTTTGTTTCTGCATTTCGCTGTCATTGTGGACACCCCTGTAGACGATCACTGGCTTTCTATTCCTGTCATGGTGTGTCAAAGTGAAACCTTACTGGTCCAAAGATTCTTCCTCATAGCTGTAATATGCAATATGTTGTTGTGGTTGTGGTGTGTGGTGAGTCATTAGCAATCCCCAGACTGGCTTATTTTAAGCATACAGTTAACCTTGTGAAAGAGAAGTGCATTTAAATGTGCTGAATGTGCACATGTCCAAATCTGAAATTTATATTTACTTATATTAACTGTACTTGCAAATAATATAAAAAATGCACTTTATAAAATAAAAAATGTACTTTTTAATAACATCAAATTAAAAAAAGAATGAATTACAATATTTCATTTAATAGTGGATATTATTCTAAAAATTCTGATAGGAGCACAAGTAGCACACATGCAAATCCATGCATACAATATTTAAAACAGCCAAAATTTTCTATTGATCACGGTGCCAAAATGATCATAAAATACCATAAACATAACAAAAACACCATAAAAATGGTCCATACAACTTTTTGGAATATATAATAGACCACTTAATATTTCTTTTATAATGTTTTTATTTTATATTTTTGAAGCTTAATAGTCGTGGTCACTATAATGGTTGTTGTATGGAAAGAGCTGCGTGGAGATTCTTCAGAAATTCTCCATCTGTGCTCTGCTGGAAAAAATAAACAAGAGAGAACATGAGTTTGGGACAATATTAGGGTGAGTATAAATGATGGGAGAATTTTCATCAAATAAAGAATTTTCTTTAATGAGGACTGTGATGGGGACAGCTAGACACGATCAAAATCAAAGTGCTGTGACGTTCAGTGCTGCTTTAAACATTAAATAAAGAAAGAAATCTAATTTGGACTTCAAATGCTTTAAAAATTGATCGGTCACAGCCATCAGCAAGTGGCTTAAAACATATGTTCAACAAATGTGTAATCAAAGAGAGGCTGTAGACACCTGAGATTCTGCCTTTTTCATGTTTATTACAAATCAGTGTATTTTTAATAAATCCATTTAGTTTTGAGGTCTGCGCACAATTTTTTTTTTGTATCTCCTTTTTGGATTATGTAAATATGCATTTGCTTCAATAGGTCATTATTGTTTAATGTTAAAAAATGGCTTGAAACCAAACCATTTAAAATGAACTTTATCACATATTGATTTATCTTTTGCTGACATTGAGGTCATCTCTTACTCTTCCTATAAATCAATAAGTCTTTCAGTCTTTGCTGTTTGTATGTGAGCCTGATATTCCTGGGTGTGAGCTAACCAACCGACCTAGACAACAGTTTTGATTCATCCGATCTCTACAGTCATTGTTCTCGCAACAGCTGACTGTAGGGACTGCCATCATGAATTCTTCTCCCTATAGAAAATGTTCTAGTTACCATTTCACTGAGGAGATTTGCACGCTCCCTTATCGGTCATCCTGGCAGCCTCTACTAGGTCAGGATGGCCTGGTGACCACGTCCTGAACACAGACCAGTCAGTAAACAACAAGAAGGATTAGTCAACCCGATCTCATGAAAGTGCGGATAAATAGTACGCCAAATAAAAACGAAAACTCGTGGTATTGATACGCAAAAATGGACTTTGGCGTGTATATGCTACGCGATGGGTAGGTTTAGGGTTGTGGGGTAGATGCGTATCATATGCACGCGAAAACTGCGTATCATATGTACGCCAACAAATTTCGTACCATATGCACACGAAAACTGCATATTATATGCACACCAAACACATGCGTATCATATGCACGTGAAAGTCCATTTTTGCGTATCAATACCACGAGTTTTCGTTTTTATTTGGCATACTATTTATACGCATTTTCATGAGACCGGGCTCGATTAGTTGGTTCCTGTGGCTATAACCTCACTTTTCAGTTGGATAAAGTAATCTGGATTTACTATTTACTTTCCTTATGGAAAATTACTATCATACTGTCATAATACAGTGTTGTGATGCTGCACTAGACATAATTAAAATGAAGATATTTGTCTACAGTTGTTGTACGCTGAAGTACTTTTATAAAGTCTAAATGAACTGTTTTTATTCAAATACGAAGAAAAAAATAATTATTCTGCATTATTCAGTCAACCTAAATACATTAATTTAGGTCATGCTTTATGTTGATAGTCCACTTTACATATTCTACTAACTATAAGTAACTTTGCAACTGCATGTCTAGCTCTTATTAGAGTATTGTTAGGTTAGGGTTAGGGTTAATAGAATAAGTTCTTGCAAAGTCATTTATAGTCAGTGGAATGTCTATTGGAGGACCATCAAAATAAAGTGTTGGCAGATATTAATCTGATAGTCTAATAATACTCTATTTGGCATATGGTTGCAAAGTTATTGTCAGCAGAATGTCTAAAGTGGTCAAAACTATTTTTATGGGTTAAATCAAGTAAAAAGTGCTATTCAAGGTAACAATTGTAGGTTACCACTTTTTACTAGGAGTGTGCAATATTTATCGTTTAGTCTACGATAATATTGTAATTGTTGTTTTAACGATATGCGAGCTGATATTTTCGAGTGTCACTCACTTTGAAAAAAAAAAAAAAAACGAAAACACGTCTTGAGAGTCCAAAAGCATCCACAGCGTGATAATTCAAGTTACGAACGAAAAATGTCCCCGTATAGGTTTTTGTGTTTTTATATTTATAAGATATGATATAATTAAGTAATCACACAAGCAAGAGTGTTTTCCTGAATGTTAGCACGTGAGCATGATGTCGAATGTAATATTAACTTTATACAACAATTCAAAAAACAAGAATTTAATATTGAGTGAGTTTTTTTTCCCTATTTTGTCAACGAAAATAGTTTCAAACAAAGCCAGAGCTCAACATCTGTGCGTCTCAGAGCAACACTGCAGTGTTTCGCTCCTGAATGACTCATTTAAGTCAATGATTCAATAATCCATTCATAAAGACAGCCACTTGCTTCGTTTCCATTTTGAACGAATCGTTTGAATGAATGATTCAATGAATCACTCATTATAGGGATAGTTCACCCAAAAATGAAAATTACCCCATGATTTACTCACCCTCAAGACATCCTAGCTGTATATGACATTCTTATTTCAGACAAATACAGTCTGAGTTATATTAAATAATGTCCAGGCTAATCCATGCTTTATAATGGGAGTGGATGGTAGCTCAAAATTTGAAGTCCAAAAAATTGCACCCATCCATTATAAAAGAAGTCCACACGGCTCCGGGGGGTTAATAAAGGCTCTCTGAAGCAAAGCGATGATTTTGTTTAAGAAAACTATCCATATTTACAACCTTAATCTCTAGCTTCCGCTAACTGTCGTATGCGCGTTCACGAGAGAGTGGCTTCCAGCGGATGACGTAGGCGTAGCATAAGCTCTGGTGAGAATCTGCTATTCTCACAAGAAACAAGTTTTGTTTACAGCAAAGGAAAACCAGTTTCCTCTTGGCTTATATCGAAATCCTCCGACATTTTTCTTTACAAA
>NW_015652168.1:345580-366409 GCF_001515625.1 Sinocyclocheilus rhinocerous
GCAATTTTTTGGACTTCAAATTTTGGGCTACCATCCACTCCCATTATAAAGCATGGATTAGCCTGTACATTATTTAATATAACTCCGACTGTATTTGTCTGAAATAAGAATGTCATATACACCTAGGATGGCTTGAGGGTGAGTAAATTATGGGGTAATTTTCATTTTTGGGTGAACTATCCCTTTAAGGACTTGCCGCCATCTACTGGCAGTTTTAGTGTCATATTTAGTTATCTATGACAGGCCTAAACCAGCCAAGGTGCCAGCATAAAAGCACGCTAAGCTAAATTTTGTTTAATTATCGTCATTGAAAAAATCACAAAAAATATTGAGATATAATTTTTTTGTCAATATAACACACCCCTACTTTTTAGTGTATAAGCTTTTCATAGCATTCATAGCTTTTCATAACATTTATCGAATAAAAGTGCGGTCACATTTATCATGTTGTTCGGTGAATTTCTCAAGTGAAATTCAGTCGTTTTATTATGAATCCCCACAATTGGGAATTTTGCATGAGGGCGAAAGATTTCCTCATGCAGATTTCACAATGTGAAATTGGTTGCGTTGAACTGAAAGCTGCTTGGTTTGAAAGTTATTCTGTCTGAGTTCTGCTTCATACGTCGCTATTAACAATGGACCTTTGTTGGCCACAAAACTTGGCTAATGAGAACGCATCTAAACTCTTTCAAATATCAAGAGCTATGGTCTGACACATGGTTTGACACATATCCATGGTGAGTCCGACTTGTGCCACTTCTTGTCGTATTAAAACTGGCAAAATTAAAAAAAAAATCTTATTTCAAGGTATTCATTTTTATTCATACCAACAGAATGACTGTGCAGCCGAGAGTCTAATTGGAGCCTTTGAGTCAGAAAGGACAATGAGACTCTTTTAGTGCTGGATTCTGCCCAATATGGCGCCCTGTGGGTGAGAGTACGCTGACAGTCAAGTGTAACTCATTAACCACAAGATCAAACTGGTTCAGAGGATCCTGATACAAGCAAGGTCTGTATACATTACCCCTTTACAATGCCACATTTGAGCTGATGGGGATAGCCTTCACTACAATTTATCACACGTGGACAACAGAAACAGCCTTGATATAGTTCAAATGAATTGTGAATGTTTCTTACCAGGAGATAATATTTTGATATTTAGAAGATAGACTTGTAAGAATAGTTAATTATGCATGTAAATTAAGTAACGATGTGTTTTCAGTGATTGGTTTACCTTCTCTCTAAGTGTTTACTATGGGCAGCATCAAACAACCAATCAAAGTGAATCAAGCAACGGTTGTTTTGACATGTAAAGTGTGCCGTTTTTTCCCCCCTCTTGTTTTCATGTTTATCTCTAGGGAGTGTCTCAGAGAAATAAGCATGTTAAAATGTAAAGGCTCATTCAGGTTAATATTTTCTTCATAATGCTTCAACTCTCTGCTGTGTTCAAATGCACGAGCAGCTGTTGTTCCTGTTCAGTCAGAGGGAATCTGTTGAGGTATTGGATAAACATGTGAGTGACAGCTTCAACAAGCCAAATCGAAAGTTAGAGGAAAGAACTGAAGCTTTGACATATTCATCAAAGTAGCAAAAGGAGGTTAAAAAGGTTGATATTGAAATATGGTAATGTCGAGGCGAGCTATTTCGGCTTTCGATATTTATGAAAAATGGGGAAAAATGAGGTTTGGTCTGTTTGATTCAGCATTCTGCACAATGACACGCACCTCCTTTCTCAAACGCTCATTTCAAAGCTCACATCAAGATATGCCGGAGAGTTTTCAAACCCTATGTGCTTTCAGAGGCAACATACTTGATTTAGATTTCAATTGCACATTATTAAATTTTCAGACACATTCTGATTGATAAACACACTGTAAGTCTTAGTTATTCATGATGCATTTGATGGCAAATGGCTTTAGATGACGGCTTATGTCCACACTGAGGGTCCTTTAATGTTTGCCCTAAACTGTTCTAATAAACTGCAAAAAGGTCAAGTATAATTTAAGAAGGACGTCTTTGGGCTGGCTTATTAAAAGCTAATTGGTTCAGATTAGCATGCTGTGAATATGGTTAATGGCCTTAATTGTGTTAAGAGCAAAGCCATTAATCCTGTTCCAAATTCCCCAGCCTTCTCTATATACACATTTTTCTTTCTAAGTGCCCTTGCAACATGCTTAAAAAAAAAAAAAATGAACATTTCAAAATGTACATTTCAAACATTTCTGGAATAAAATGGCCAGACGTCTGGGTATGAAAAAGTAGCAAATATAAATGATTAAGGCATTGTAAAAGGTTTTCAAGACCATTTTAATGTGACCTTCATAAAAAAATAAAATAAAAAAAAAATTAAAATCTGCTAGTAAAACAAAAAAACAGATCTACTCCTGAGAAGTAAAACAAAAAATAAATTAAATAATTATATAAAACATAACAAACAAACAGAAAAAAAAAACATAGAAGCACTCTACTATTATTGAAATTATTGCTTAACAAAAGTTTAATCACATGAGTTGTCTAAATGTTCTTCTTGATTTGGAAAAAAAAAAGGTGGTGACGAATAAGGTCCAGAATGGGGAGGTGGCATGAAATTGTCCCAAAGAGGTGTTTGTTTTGCACTTAAAAACAATAATTATATAAAACATAACAAACAAACAGAAAAAAAAACATAGAAGCACTCTACTATTATTGAAATTATTGCTTAACAAAAGTTTAATCACATGAGTTGTCTAAATGTTCTTCTTGATTTGGAAAAAAAAAAGGTGGTGACGAATAAGGTCCAGAATGGGGAGGTGGCATGAAATTGTCCCAAAGAGGTGTTTGTTTTGCACTTAAAAACAGGGAGATATTTAGAATGAGTCACAGTGAGAGGTGCATGCTGGGATTCAGTGAAGTGAGAGTTCATGGTGGTGAAGAATGTGAGAATCATGCAGGAACTGCTGCTGTTTATGAGTCCTACTGGAGGCAGAAGAATCAATGTATTCACTGCATGACTCGCTTTTCAAAAAAGAGAGAGAGAGAGAGAGAGAGAGAGAAGAGAGAGAGAGAAAAACAAGATTAGTGAAGTGGAGATATTTCCCACCACTCTTCTCTTTGCTGTGGCCGAGAGACTTCAGGTGCACCACCATCAACTGCATTTCCTGCCTGAACCTCTCAACAATGTACATTAGTTTTGCTGAAACCATCACCTCCTTTCCCTTGTTAAAAAAAAATTAATAAAAAAACTTTAGTTTGCTAAGCAACATAGTCATGAAAGTGTACTCTCTGTAAGTTGCCCTTTTCATTAATATAATATTGTCATTATTATCATTAATATTTATATTGTCTGCATGTACATTATCTGTACATATTTTTACAACTATAGCCTACTTTTAAGATTTGCAGTACACTACAAGTGCACATTCAATACAGTTAGGCTCATTTCTTTTTCACAAGGGTTATCATACTGATTAAGCTGTATTGTCTGTTTTATTGACTGTTTTATTATATTTATTAAATCTCATCGCTCAAGCTGTGATTAGATTTGGTAAAAAAGTGGTCATGCTACTATTGTTGTTAAGTCCTTAAAGGGATAGTTCACCCAAAAATGAAAATTCCTTCATCCTTTATTCCTTCCTAGTATGGAAAAAAATATTATGGAAGTCAATGGCTAGCGTCAACTGTTTGGTTACCATCATTCTTCAAAATACCAACTTGATGGTGAATAAATGATGACAGAATTTTCAATTTTGGGTGAACTATCCCTTTAAGGCTGTTGCCAAGCACGATGTGGCACAAGTAGCTAATGCAATACAGAATTATGTGACCTAATGTTTGATTAGATTATCTTTATCTTAGCAACGAACGAACATCAAACTGTAAGTGTTAGACTAGTGTATCATGACGAGATTCAGTGATCGTTAAAGGGGTCATATGATTTACTTTCTGTTTGGAGTGTTACAAGCTGTTCGTGAATAGATAAGATCCCTAAAGTTGCAACGACTAAAGTCTCAAACCCAAAGAGATATTCTTTATCAAAGTTAAGACTCGTCCACGTCCTCCTAAAACGCCTCGTTTAAACACGCCCCCACATGTCTACATCACTGTGTGGGAAGATTTGCATAATGCTGCCCAAATCAAATCAGTCACTCAAGAGGTTTCACTTTAGTTAGTGTGCTGCTTTTGAGGATGTAGACAGTAGTTCATTATGTTTTAAAACAGAGCCAGTATTTTATTATGGTAACACTTTTGTATTGGGACCAATTCTCACTATTAACTAGTTCTTTATGCCTTTTATTAACATATTGGCTGTTTATTAGTGCTTATAAAGCACATATTCTGCACGACCATATTTTACATCCCTAATCACCTAAACTTAACAGCTACCTTACTAACTATTAAGCAGCAAATTAGGAGTTTACTGAGGGAAAAGTCATAGTTAATGGTTTGTTAATAGCAAGAATTGAACCTTAAAATAAAGTGTGACCTTATTCCTTACTCAATAGCACAAGAGAAAAATAACAATAAACCATCGTTGACTTCTGGTTTTGCTCCATCATACCCACTTGAGTGACACATATACCCAAAGGCTCTGCAGTCACCGTTTAAACCACCAGACTTGTTAGGGTGGTCTGGTTTGATGATTTTAGAGGGGTTTTGGAAACTTGTCAGTTGGTCAGGCTAGGGAAAGAACTACGACTGGAAAAAAACCCTTTAGGCTGGTCTTACACTGGTTCAGCAGAGCTTATTGTATAACACAGACACTTTTTCCCCAGATAACAAACAGCAGGTAGCAAACAGCTGAGAAAACTAAGTATATTCACGTAATTCTCATTATTCCTTATTAATGATGCTCACATAAGCATTCATCTCATGAATTATTGTCAAAATTTCCACTATACATTATTGCTCAAAAGTGACTTTTGCTTACCATGGCTACATTTATTTGATCAGCAATCAAGTAAAAACATAAATATTGTGAAATATTATTGCAATTTAATTGAACTGTTTTCTATGTTAATGTATTTTAAAATTGTATTTATTTCTGTGATCAAAGCTGAATTTTCAGCATCATTACTCCAGTCTTCAGTGTCACATGATCCTTCAGAAATCAGTATAATATGCTGATTTGCTGCTCAAGAAACATTTATTATTATTTTTATAAATGATGAAAACAGTTGTGCTGCTTCATATTTTTGTGGGAACCGCGTTACATTGTTTTTTCAGGTTTGTTTGAAAAAAAAAAATCAAATAGACATTTTTTGTAACAATCAAAAATTCTTTACTGTCACTTTTGATCAATTTAATTTGTGCCTGCCTAATAAAACTATTAATTGATTTCATTATTATTTTTAATTAGTGTACATTTGTTATGGAATCCTATACCAGTTTCAATGTCTGCAAGCAGCTTTGAATGATAATTGAGCTGAATTGTGTTTTCCCCTCTTACCACCACGTCTGTAGGTGTTGAATTCAGTGCAAAAATATCTCTAGAATGGTTGCCATAGAGCTGGACTCATTGAATTGATGCAGGTATTATGCTGCTGATATTGTTTGACTTGTCTCTGTAGTTTCTAACATTACATTTCATTTTAAATTATTCAAATGAGGCACTACACGGTTTGTGTGTAACATTCTGATGAAAACCTGTCTTCATCTCTCTTCTGAAGATATTAAATGCATGTGAAATGTGAATCCAAATGAAGTTGGCCAGTTGCATTGTGTGATGCCTTTTACAGTTTACCCACCTGAAATTAATTCTGCAAATGAAGCTGTCATATAAGAAACTGTTTCATCAAAAAAATTTTTTTAATTAAAAATACAAAATAATTAACCCTTAACTTGACATCATATGTGACGTTTATTGAGGATTAATGCCTGCTGTTTTATCTACGTTTTTTCAAAGAGCAGTAAGCAGTATACAGTGTATAATATCCAGCAAGTATTAAGCTAGTATTACATCCACATCACAGCTGGCTGAATTCCCCTTGTTTGGAAGTGGATGGGAAATGTTGGGCCAGCGGGTCGCTTTTATACTCAATACTGTCAAAACGTAGTGTGTGTGAAATCCTTAAACGCTTTATGCCATACAGATTCCTCCACCATACACAAACACACAATGACGCTGATAACGGTGAAAAGTGATATTCAATATTGCTCAGCTTGCTGAAAATCGTATCGCTCATGAGAAACTAAAGATAAGGACTGCAGGAGCTGCTGGCTAATGCACTCTGGAGGGTTGAAAGTGGAGGAAAAAACGAATAGCTGTTTCTGAATACACCCCGAAGTCGAAGGATCATGTTATTTTCCACAGCTGTAGAATATCTATATGATTAGAAAGCTGCAGAGATGGAGAGGATTTTATAACCGGTTCGGTGGATTAGTACTGCTGTGACCTGTTATGTGCAATAATGAGATTAACTGTTTATCATCTTTTTCCATTGGTGTGTCTCAGATACTTGCTGAATCTCTTTGCCAACATTGACGAAGGAGAAGTGAATCTTTCTCTGATGAAATAAAGATCTGATTGGCAAAAATGTGGACCTTTCCATGTGAAATAGAAATACACTTGAGCAAATTTTAAAAAGAGTACTTATTATGGAAATATTATACTTTAAAAGAATATACTTAAAGGGATAGTTCACTCAAAAATGAAAATTCTGTCATCATTTACTCACCCTCAATTTGTTTCTAACCTGTAGGACTACCAGCAACTGTTTGGTTACCAACATTCTTCAAAATATCTTATTTTGTGTTCAGCAGAGAAAAAAAACATTCATTCAAGATTGGGAAGAACTTGAAGGTGAGTAAATGATGACAAAAATTTCATTTTTGTGTGAACTATCCCTTTAAGTGTATTAAGCAAGATAAGTAGTAGTAGTTCTATATTTATTTGAATTATGTAACCAAAGTGTAGTGTAAGGGTCCAATTCATTTCGGGGGGCCACTTTATTTTGGGTTATTGTGAAAATTATTACATGTTTTATGAGGAATAGCATAAGTACCTATGGTACTGCACTCATTATTAGAATCATGAAGCTACAAACAGGTGTTAGGACTGCTGTTGGTCCCTGGCAAACTAATATAACTGTTGTCATGGGTGCTGTGACAATATATGAAGTTTAACTTTTTCTGCTGAAGTTCTTGGTGTTTCTGTGACAAGGTACATCTCTATTTTTTCTCCTGTTCTTTCTTTGCTGGAGGGCTGACTAGCTGGTAGAGGTGCTGTCACCATTAATATGTCACCCGCTGAACATATAACATGATAACTTGACACTGAGTTCAGAAGTTTTTGGCTAGATTCAGTATTGGTTCTGCATACCTGATCTTGTGTCTGATTTACAGACACAAGATCTCCCCCCCAAAGTTAGTTCTGGCTGGCTTTAAAATAAACTCTGTAAACACAAGGCTAATGAATTTCTCAGTTCTGTGTAGTACTCATCTGCATTACGTACACAAACGACTCCTACATCTCTTTTCTTTGCTATTAGCCTGCTATTGAGGCTGATTCCACGGCTTTGTCATTAAAAGTTGTTTCCGTATCCCCAAGGCTTTTCTTGTTTGGTGTGCATGCTTCTGTTGAAGCCCTGGGGAGAAAACTAAAAAAACTCAAGCTCGCAGTGATCCTGCATGCTAGGGCTGAAATTGTTGAGAAGCCAAAAATAGCCTCCCTTTGGGTTTGTGATAGGAAGTGGCTCTGCACAGCGCTGATTGTTCTACCCATATATTTCACATTATATAAGGAAGTGCATTTCAATATTTTGCTTCTAATGTACCTAGAAACTGATAATGACAGGTCTTATAAAGTGTAAATGACAAAAGCAAAGGACCTTTCCTGCCTCGTTGCACTAATAGAGACCAAAGCAGGGGGTTTTAAAGGAGAATATTTGCATGGAGAATCAAGAGAGGAAAGCTAAGCCCAACTGCAATTAATTTACTTCAGATGTGCTATAGCATGGCTTTCTCGCTTTCTCAGCAAGGAGAAGAACATTTTAAGTTTTTCTATTTTAACCAGTTTGATTTGTAAAGCCATTACCTCCTCCATGGAGTTCGCTAGATTGGCTAAGCAGCTCTGCTAAGTAATAAATCCATTCTCTTACTGTGACACATTTTGCAAACCTTGTGCATTCATTATTCACATCTTGATTATTAAGAAACTCCACAGAACATTTTAGGCTGTGATGAATCAACGCTAAAATAAAAATCTCTTAATGGTTCTGTGCAACACCCAAGGTTCAGCAGAGAGACCTGTTCAGAATCAATGTGTAGGTTTCTTCAGTTAACTAACCTATTTAGCTCTTGGAAGATAAAAAAGGTCTTGAAGTTAAATTATAGATTTTTCAGATCATTGTATTGGTTCTATTTACAGAATCCATTAAAATATCCATTAAAAAGTTAAAGTGAAGTATAGTTTTTTTTTTGACAGAATGTTACAATGTTTTTTAAAAAACCAGCAAACCTAAAAAGGTACTCCTACAGCATCAGCTAAAGCATCAAAAGAACTTTGAAGGCATCATAAGAAATTAAAATTATTTTCTAATGGAATCATGGGGACTTAAAAAAAAGTTCTTCTGGATGTTTTCAATATTACTTGTGGTGTCATAAGAACTTTAAAGTCCTTACTCATTCAAACTTCTAAATCTTCTCCAATACCACAAAATAATAACAATCTCCTATGGTGTCACAGGGAAAAAAAAAAAGTGATGGCATCAGGAACTATGGTGTCATGGGAAAATGGTTCTCCAGTTATGCCATTGTTAAAAACATCTCCCTGTCATACCATATAGGAACTCTAAAAGATTCTCCACTAAAGGTTTTCAGTTTCATGGGAGGTTTTCCAATGGCATTAGGTAAATATATTTTGGAAGCTGTGTTTTTAGAGTGATGATGCACTTCTACAATAAAAGCAGATCCTCAGATCCTCACGGAGTAAAAAGAGCATGATCTACAGGCCTTTCAGGTGTGGAAGAGTGATGCTGTCCTATTCCGCTTTAAGCCAAACTCATTCACAGATAAAACACAACTCTATCAGGCCATGTCCACATGTACACAGGTATTTTTATAAACTGAGTTTTTCCTTCCGTTTTTAAAAAATCTCCGTCCACATGAAAATGCAAACGCATGCTGTGAAGCACTGTCAAGAGCATGCCAAACCAACAGGTGGCGATATAATCTCAACCGTAAAGCCATGTTGGCCAATCAGAAGCCTGAAAAAGTTTCCAGTAGGCGGAGATAACGGCGCAGGCTCCGACGTCACAAGCCAAAAACTCCGGTTTCGCTGTCTACACGATAACACTTAAAAATCTTCACCCTGGCAGGCGTTTTCAAAAATGTTCGGTTTCAGTGACCTGGTGCTGCGTTTGCGTGTGGACGCACGGCCAAACCGCATAGAAAAAGCTGCAGTTTTAAAAATAACCACGTTTGTGTGGACAGGGCCTCAGTTTCACAGTGCCACATCAATAAATATTTGAAGGGAACCAAACTAAGCAGTCAGGTGATAGAGACGAGAGACTCCACGTGGAATTATTACTGCATGATACTAATTAATTTGTCAGGATTTTGTGAATGTTCAGCACCTGTGAATGTTGCAGTGCTGTACATTTAAACACTACTGAGGGGGTCA
Source organism: Sinocyclocheilus rhinocerous (assembly GCF_001515625.1). Taxonomy (NCBI): domain Eukaryota; kingdom Metazoa; phylum Chordata; class Actinopteri; order Cypriniformes; family Cyprinidae; genus Sinocyclocheilus; species Sinocyclocheilus rhinocerous. The sequence continues at coordinate 355,179 of NW_015652168.1, forward strand.
AAGCTAAAAGTGCTGAATTTGAATATCTGAACACTGACAGATGTCAAGGGGATCTGTTCACATTAATTTATCCTTGCTGACCCCTTGGATCACAGTTTGACAGGAAGCGTGTTTGCTGTGTGTACGTTGACTTTTTGCCACTCCTGTAAATGATGGCAACTATTAAAAATGCAAAAGCTTTCATATCATAAACATTGTAGAATGTTATACTATAAATTTGTATGATTAGATTTAAAGAATATTTTATGCAGCAGTTTCTAATAAAGCTACCAGCCAACTGTCAAAGCCAATTTTTACACGTGATTTACACGGTGCTTGGCAAGTGTTCATTTTGGATCCTGTCTATATGTACATTTTACCTGGGGGGGTGGAGATGTGCTGTTTTTTTTTTTTAAATGTAGGGGTGTCATGCATGTGTGTCTGTATGTTTTTTTGTTTATGTTCCCGGTCACTTTGAGGTCTGAGGTTCAGGACAGAAATGCAGACGAGTGGGCGTGAGTGGTCAGCTGTGGTAACTTGTGGATTTCCCCTCCTTTGGTTCATCTAAACCTCTGCCTTGAGAAAAACCACTTGCCTTTACTTTCCTTGGCATCTGTCCACCACAGGCTGCCAGGGGGAAAAAAGCAGCTTTCAGAAAGAGGCTTTGGAATGGCATGATATTTACCACAACCTGTGAAAGAGCGGCATCGTTTCTAACGTCAATGGGAGGTGCAAGGAATTGACAAAATGCCTTCTTTGATTTTCTGTTGGCTAGAAGGTTGACCGTTCTGTTGTCTTTGTAGATGAGGTGGGGAATATGGCGGCATGGGGAGCGATAGCAGTGGAGGCAGCAGCTTTTCTCTTAATTACACAGGGGACCGTTGATTGACGCGACTCGCCCCTGCATGTTGGCATTTCCGCCCCACGTCTAGTTCCGGATGGGGCCAGTTCCAGCGCTGAGGAGCCCAGCTGGAGAGCACAGATTTATGGTAGCAACAAATGTCACTGTGAAGGGAGGTGATGTGCAGGAGCAAATTTAAATGCTGTGGAAAGAGAAAGAAAGAAAAGAGAGTGTCCAGAGCTCATCTAAATGAGAACAACTCAGAGTTAAATGTTATTGCTTTGAGGTTGCTCCTTCATAGCTCCGAAGAATTAATGGTTAGGTTTAATTTGAGTAGCAACTGTCTCTGATGTTTCTGAATTGAAATAGACACGAATTAGCCATGTTGACACAATAAGATTATAGAGTTCTAAAATTAAATGTTCATATCATAGCTCAGGGTATTTAGTATTGGTAGAATTTGATGCAAAATGAGTTCACAAGTTGAAATCTCTGGCCTTTGATTACAGACTTTGGAATTTGAGTACAGTTTGAGGCATTGTTGAGATCTTGTCCAAAACCCTAAAGGAAACAAATCTCAACCACCCACCCCTCAATCAAGCACACCATACTCAGGACATCAGCACATTAGTAAACTCTGCAAAACAGTGACGCTCTGGGAGCAGGACTGGACACCCATGTGGTGCGTCCCAATTTGCCTACTTATAATATGCCCTAAAAGTATGTACTCTTTTGTGTAGAAAAGTACATACTTTTGAGTGTGTAGCAGGAGACTGGGACATACTGATGAAATAAATATTTACATTTGGGATACTTTGGGATATTAAGGATGAATATTATGCACTCAACACCTGTCTAGGGCAGGGGTGTCCATTCCTGCTGCAGGAGGACGTTCCAGCTTAGTTTGACTCTAGCTCTAATTAAAGACACCTGAACCAGCTAACCAAGGTCTTCAGAATCACTAGAAAATTCCAAGCTGGTGTGTTAGAGCTAAACTTTGTGGTAAAGTGGCCTGTTATGTAATGGGGGCTCGCCCGGGATATCTTGGAAACTCTTATCTGCCTCTGCAGACAAAGTAGGAGTTGTTTTCACAACAGGAGGTGCAACACCACGCCACACATGATTCCCAGCCAAATTATTTCCTAAGATTAAATCTATGCCCTCCACAGGTAACAATGGTCATAATGCAATCATCTTCATCTTCATCAATTCATCTTCTCCCTGAACAAGCTCAGAATCCAACTGAATTCTGTGTAAAGGAGCAGAGAATATTTCCGCACCATGGCCAGGGCCCGGACACCCACTGGTGGGAGTGAGGCCAAACACTGCAGCATGGCACCACAGAAAACCGGCAGCCACCCGGCCCTGCCGTGGGCCCCATGCAGCCTTACCCTGACCAGGCACCCTGGGGCTCGCCCCCAGACACGGGACGACCACGACCACGCCAACCCGAACCCAAAAGAGCACAGCGACAACAAGAACCACTGAGGGAACAACAACAAGAGCCCGGAGGGAACCCCGAACCAGAGGCCCCAGCACAGCACCTGAGCCTCACGTACAAGGAGCGCAAGGGTGGAGGCCCGGGGGTGGAGCCGCAGCCAGCCAACCAAAACAACGACCCCACATGATATTGAAGCGTTCAATGATCCAATGTTGCAACTCGCACTGCTTTAGCATTAGCTCAGCCTCTTCTCATCTCCAACGCACTCCTCAGCACTCATTATGAATAAAAACTAAATATTTCTAATAAAAAATTAAACATTTTACATGAAAACACAATATTTGAGGGGTTTGGGGTATTGGTTTGTTGTGGATAATCCGGGATGAGTGAAAGACTGTCTCTACTAACAAGCTGATGATTTCAGGAAGAGTTTGAAAATGTGTATTGTCGGATTGCATCCAACAGGGTTGGGGAACACAAATCTTAACATTGAGCAAAGGCATTGTTTTTTTTTTTATCATGCCTTCGACATAGTGTCGAGTACAACTTGATATAAAGCTTACTGTATTAATGCGTCATGTGAATTGTTTAGCAATCATTTGTTGTGGTCAGTGGCACCTATTGATGCGGATGCAGCATCGGTTTTCTGCTATTAATGCCAATGCCTTTGTACCCAGACATGATTAATTTATTCTACAAACAAAAATGTCCAATAACTGAGAAGGTTACTGGGAATATTCAGCTTTTTATATTAACTTAATTTTGTTGGTCCTCATGAGACAGCTCGCTTCATGAATAACACAACTTTTTCTTGGCCATTTTGTGAGAATATGCATTCTTTTCAACAGTAAAGTTACTGCACCTTTAAGATATATCTAAGTATGTTTCATCTGTACCTGACCTTTCATAACTGTCAAATATCCTATGACTTTTTTCAACAAAATGCATGGATAAAAACTCATACAGCCCTAACATAACCCTCCTTCAGATCTCTTTGATGTCGTAGATGTTCAAGTTTAATTCAGTTCAAATTTATTTGTATAGTGCTTTTAACAATACAAATCGTTGCAAAGCAACTTTACAGAAAATTATGTTTCTACAATATTTAGTAGTAGCTTATCAGTGGTGACTGTCAGTTAATGTACATATGGCAGAAATGTACGGAAAAATCAATTAAAGACGTAATCAAACAGACGATGAACATCATTTGTAATTTTAACAAGTGCAGTTTCTGTGCTATGGTGGGGCTATGAAATTCTTCATAGAGATAATTTTTTGCAGTAACATGTAACTCCAACTGAGAGAATAACGAATTAATTGAATACTGCCTACAGTTGTGTTTACAGATAACAGAAGATTGTCAGAGGGGGATGGGTTGGGTAATTTGCAGGGATTTTTTTGTCATTCATCGAGTTCATAACTCTGGACATCTAGGCACAATCTGTCAAATCTCCCTTTACTTATGGGTAGAGGAGGGAAGTGGGAGGTCTCAAGTGAAAATTGCCTGGAAAATTGCAGGAAATACATTTCGTGGCTGAGGCTACAAGATGTACACATTGTTGCTGAGCGAGTCTCATCTGATATCCTTATCACATTGGATGGTAATTTAGAAGAGTGATTGTGTGTGTAAGCCACAGTGATTGGACTAATGGTGAAATTTGATGAAACTATTGGCCCATGAAATTTTATTGCTCACATTTGATGTTGATTTTAATGGTTTTAACTGAGTTTGCTGTGGACCTAAAATGGTGCTTACCATTCTTAAATGTCTGATATCCCTAACAATGTGCCTTTTTTGGAGTTTACCAGCATATGAAGTATGTAAAGCAAAGTTGTGCCCAAAGAAAAATCAAGATCAATATCTTTTTTATCAGTGGAAAAATCATAAAAAGTATCTTAAAAGTACTCCACATGACTCATGCTCTAAATTTCAAGTCTTCTGAATTCATATTTTACCTTTGTGTGATGAACAGACAGACATTTAAGCTGTTCACAGATAATCCATCTCCAGCAAGAAAAAAAAATGTTTTGTTTGTGAACAAATCATTTAAATCACTTCAGTGTACTGGATAAAATGGATAAATTTAAGATCTGACTCGAAAGAATGATTCATTCACGCTGGACCTTGCAACTTCTCTTAAAGGGGTCATATGATGCGATTTCAATTTTTCCTTTCTCTTTGGAGTGTTACAAGCTCTTGGTGCATAAAGAAGATCTGTAAAGTTGCAAAGACTAAAGTCTCAAATCCAAAGAGATATTCTTTATAAAAGTTAAGAGTCAGCCACACCTACCTAAAACGGCTCGTTCTAACACACCCCACATGTCTACGTCACGATGTGAGAAGATTTGCATAACGCCGCCCAAACGTTCACGCAAAGAAAGAAGGCGTAACTTATTCTCGCTGTAATGGTGTCACGTGGATGGGAATATGCATAGAAATGATATGCAGATGAGGTTATGCATAGTAAAACTAGGCACTGTAAGCTCCATATATGGTGATTTCGGGGAGGAGTCGGGGTGGAGATGCACGTACGCACAATCTTCCCCTGACTGGGATTTCTAAAGAGATTTTTGCGCAGGTTCTGGCGTACGCATGGTTTTATAAATCTGAAAACTTTTGAGCGTACGCAAAATCTAGCTTTTGTGCCTACGTACACTTTTAGGATGAAATCTACAGAGAGTTTTATAAATGAGACCCCTGGTCTGGTAAAAATGTTTCTCTTTACATAATGGCTTTGTTCTCTAATGCATAGGAATTAAGTTCTCGGCTCTCAGTGTCCATGTGTCCATGAGACTGACAGTGGGGAGAATTAAATATATGTTCTGGAGGACGCTGTCAAGTTCCATTGTGTTCCCCAGCCGCTAATCCATTCATACCATTCTGCTGGGGATGTAATTGGATGTTAAAAATGTGGTTTATAATCCATGGCTGGATTCGTGAGTATTGACCGCTGTTGGTGTTACTCTCATGACTAAATGTCAGCCGCTATCTTTGTCTGATGCCTGAGCCTCAGGGTCTCATGATCTTAAGTGGCTCTCACAGAGCTGAAAGTCTCATCTCATATGTTTTTACCTATCACATCAAGGTCAAAGCTGTAATTTTTCCCGATGTGGGGTATAATGCATTTTTATTTTATTTTATTGAGACTTTTGTCAAATCCATTATGTGAAGCCAAATATCCAAATGGACTGTCCTATTGAAGCTTTCCATCAGATTTAGGGATTCTGGAAAGAAAAACTGGATGGATTTTAAAGGAATTTATCCAGGGTGCAACGCAAAACAGTCTTGTTAAAAAGGCCTGCAATGTTCTATAATGTGTCCAAACTGGATTATTAAAGGATTAGTGCATTGAGAAATTAAAATTCTGTCATTGTTTGCTCACCCTTGTGTTGTTTTAAAACCACAAATGGAGAACATTTGAAGGCTGTTTTCCATGGTCTTGTCAATGAAGTTACAAGGTTCAAAAGGATGCAAAAGGACTATAAAAGTGTCATAAAAGTTTCATATGACTCATGCACTACATTCTAAAACATTTGAATTTATATTGTGTCTTTGTTTGACAGACTGAAATGTAAACTGTTATTCACTGGTAATCTTGCCCTCCAGTTAACAGCTGCAACTGGATGAGAGTTGTAACAAAACGCCTCAGGTTACGCATGTAACCATGGTTCCCCGAGAGGGAACGAGACACTGCGTCCCCTAGGGGACACTTTGGGGAATGCCATCAGCATGACAGGTGTCTGAAGCACATGTGAAAACACTCCAATCCATTGGAACCCACAGCCCATGACATCATTAGCGGAGCGCCCGGAAGTATAAATATCAACTTCTTTGTCTGAAGGAGACGTAACCCTAAGGCCCTAGGCTTGGCAAGGGGACGCAGTGTCTCGTTCCCTCTCGGGGAAGTATGGACGAGACATTCCCCTTCAAGGGAACTCCACACTGGATGTGGGGGCACTCCAATGATGTTTCGAACAGCTAAAATAACTTGGGGGAAATGGGGAACCCAATCAACACTAATATAAGGAGGGACATCCCATTCAGCCAAGTTGGGAACACAACTGTCCTCAAACAGCTATGTTCCAAAAGTCAATGGGCTATCTACTTGAAACACTAACACAGAGGAGACAGCCCAAAGCATGTGGGATTGCGGGGGACCACCTGCTTGAGAATACCCTGAAATCAGGGGAGGCAGCCTAGTATATAAAAAGGAATCTCAGGGTGACCACCTACATAAAGCCCTAGAAAGCGGGGAAGCAGCCCAACCCTGCTACCAGAACTATTAAGTAGGGAAAAAGCTCTCGACTTATCAAGATTCTCGAGATCTTATCAAAGGAAACCAGCCTCAACCGGTACATCTTTGACAAAAAATTTCCTGAATAGGGAGATTTTATGAGAGCTTAATCCAAGGAACCTGTACATGCGGACTGAACAGAGGAGCAAGGAACCCTGCTTCAATATCCACATACTCTCGTGAGGGACATCTTGCTCCACTCGGGCAACTAGTCAAAGGGAACTGTCCTCAGACAGTTATCAACTTTGATGATGTTACAGGTGGGCCACCGAAAATACATTGGAGGCAGCCCAACCTGAGAAGCTGCTAAAAAGAGAACAAGGAACCCTACTTAAAACCCAAAATCACTGGGGAGGGGCATCTTGCTACAATCTTCATAAAAAGGGATAGCAAGAGGAGCCCAAATGGAAAATTTCTACTCCTCCCGTGCCCCGCCTACAACCCCCATTCTCGATCCCACCTCAATGCAATGGCGGCCCCGGGGAGCTCAACTCTCATTCCTCGATAGAGAGTCAAGCCTGGGTGGAACCAATTACTGTGACCGCATCAAACAACACGCATTTAACTCCCTCAAGAGCTAAGAGTTGTTTCACTTTATTTTGATGGTCCCTTTAACACATTCTACTGACTGTAGGTAACATTGCACCTACATATCTACTAAGGCTAAGTTCACACTACACGACTTTAAACGTCGGCAGATCGCTGTGCTGTTCAGACTACATGACTTGATTGTCTGTCTTTAAGTCGTTGTGGTGTTCACACTACATGACTCTATGTAAATGATCCACAACCGGGGGTTACACACTACACAAGCTGACAAAAACTCTGTCACCCAACGACTCTACAAACCACGTTTTGACACGAAAACACACGCAAGAATTGGAACGGGAATGACACGAAACAACACATGAAACAGGAGTTGTTTATTTGAAAATGGATGTTGGTAAGAAATTAGCGCTGCAAGCTGTTTGCTCGATGAAAACTTTTGCTCCATTTATTGTGACCAAACTTTTCTTTAAGCCATGTTGCTGCTGTTGTTTTTCTTCCGGTGACCTCAACCCATGTCTTGCTCTGTCATTGGCTGTAGCTCGTCACCACACCTTACACCACGTGATGTCGAGTCGGCCGACCGGTTCAGATATTTGGCATACTAGATATATGTTTGCCATCGGCGAGGTGTCGGCGAGGTGTCAGCGAGCCTCTTTGATGCGTCGTTGAGTAGTTCACACATAAAGATTGCAGATCGCTTATCACCCGCTGATTTTCCCCCAATCACAGCCCGACCTGTCGGCGAGCTCGTTAACTTAAATCGGGCTTAAAATCCTGTAGTGTGAATTTAGCATAACTCTCATTAGAGTTTTAGTAGAGTATTAGTAGACTGGTAGGGTTAGGGTTAGAATAAGTTGACATGCACTTGCAAAATTACTTATAGTCAGTAGAATTTCTGTTGTTAGACCATAATACTAAAGAGTTAGCAGATATTAGCCTAAGCATAACGTCTACTAATACTCTAATGTGAATTAGTAGACATGCAGGTGCAACATTATTTATTGTCAACAGACTGTTAAAAAGGGACCATCAAAATAAAGTGTTAATCTAAGTGTGCCTAGGTCAAGCCTCACCATGCCTGTAGCCAGCTATGAGGTCACCGAGGTCCGGACCTCTGTAAATTATTCATGTTCAAAAATAAAATTTGTTCTCTAAATGACTAAGCTCCTCATATGAGTGTCTGCATGTACAATTAAGTTTAGACAGTTTGCAAGAATGTTTAGCGGTCATGGTATGAAAATGATCGCTGCGAGACGCTGGCAGAGTGAACGAGACTTGAGAGAGTTGTGAGTGAGGGCGCAGTCTCCACCGTGTTGCCAGATCCAGTTATTATAAGCGTCTTTGGACTTGTCTTTTCTACTTAATTTGACACTTTAGAAAGTTAATAGAGTGGGAAGTTGCAATTTAGAGTTAGCGATATCTTTATCTTATCTTATTTACATAATATTTGAACTCATGTCGGTTTATTTTTTATTTATTTATTGATAGGTTTTTATTTGTTTTCCTTGCAATATCTGGCAACGCTGCAATGATCGCCAGAACTTAAACTGACAGTAATCAAAAGAGCCCACGGACATGTTATTGCTGACAGGATACCACATTCGGTAAGGCAAAGGCAAAAAAAACACAATTGAACTCATGTCGGTTTATTTTTTATTTATTTATTGATAGGTTTTTATTTGTTTTCCTTGCAATATCTGGCAACGCTGCAATGATCGCCAGAACTTAAACTGACAGTAATCAAAAGAGCCCACGTTGACAGGATATCACATTCGGTAAGGCAAACGCAAAAAATAAATAAATAAATAAATAAAATAAAACCATCATGATATTATCTGTCAGAAACGTTATCAATGCTATCAAAACAGTAGCGTAACACTAGTGCATAGATCTGTAGAACAAGGTTACGTCTATGCTATTTCATTGAGTATTGTAGTTACATTTTCACAAAGTCATGCCAACAACACTCATAAGAGCACTAGACAAAGTTATCATCTATATAGCAATGGTTATTAATGAAAACTATAACAGTAATAGGCCTACGTATTGTTGCATGAATAATAAACAACTGATAAAATTATATACCCCTAACCTAAAGTAATGGTGCAATATGATATAATTTAACAATGCTCATTCCTCTAAAACAGAGAAAACATCTTTCACAAACATCTACATATCTGTCTCTTTTAAAGTGTTTAGTGTATATAATGAGTTGTATGTGGGGTTATTATAGCACAATTCTTAACCCCACCCCAGACCTCTCTAATTTTCAAACCCTGGCTACTATAATCTCCTCAAGTGCCGGAAACGGAAAGCACTTCCCTTCAGAGTCCTTCCATGCCCCACCTACAATCCCTGTGATCGGTCTGCCTAGCAGCTTCGGCAGCCCCCGAACCACGGGTGGTAGGCACTCAATCTCATTCCTCAAAAGAGAATCATGCATACGAGGCATTTCTCAACGTGATCGCATCACGCAGCGTGCATTTAGCTCCCCCGAGAGCCAAACATGCTCTGCTCAAAAACTAGATTCCCTCAAGAATCAGGCGAGAACAGAAACTGCCACAAATGCATCTCTTTGAGCCTGTTCGACTCTAGAGAGCGAGAGAGGCGAACGCGCTCATGTAAACGCTGTCTACAATCTCGAGTAAAAGGCAAAGCTTTACCGCTGCTCTTAGTAGCCCCGCAAATACATCACCATGAGCGCATCCCGCTGTCTTGTGAGTCAAACATACATTCACGCTTATTCATAATAAGCACAATGAGCGCATTCAATTCCCTCAAGAACTGAATGCGTACACTCCTCACTCATGCACAAAATGCATCAATCATGAATGTCGTCAGGTCCTCAAATGGAGGCACGCACTAACTCAAACGTTTTGCAGAGTGTTTCCTATACAAGTACGCAAGCAACAGCTGCTGAAGACAAAGAAGTTGATGACGTGCATTACAGGCACCCTCTTATACTTCCGGGCACTCCGCTAATGACGTCACAGGCTGTATCTGAATCAATTCATTGATTCAGATACAAGACAATTAATTAAACGGAAAGACAAAAGGTAATGTCATTGAAGTCAGCAGAGGAAACATATGCAACCATTTATAGTTAATCCAAACTGACAAGGATAGTCCCTGAATTCCTTGGTGAAGAGTATACATGGTTTGTCATGCAAGCACTTCTGCTAATAGAAGAAGAAAGACATTTTCAAAACTGTAATTGTACAGTATTTGTAACTGAATATGCAAAACTAATTGTACTGAATGTGCACTCGTCGTGTACTTAAAAATTAAAAATATATTTAAATAGCTAAATGTAAAACCATTCTTTTTTAAACCGAAAATAAAACACACGCACGCACACACACACACACACTTATTTTAATTTAACTAGTTGCAAGGAAACATTTCACCTTTTTATTTAGTTTAACTTGAAATAACTAAAAATGAAAATAACACACAAAAAAAAAAAATTAAACTAACTAAAAATTATAAAATTAAATTTAAAAAAATTAAAATTATATAGACATATTAAAAGAAGAAAACAGAAAATTGCTAAAACTTCAACAAAAATTACAACAAAACAGAAAATATAAAAATAAAAAAGTAATTCGAACTATTAATACAATTTACAATAGTATGTAACAATACTAAAATAATAAATTATTAATGAAACAAACGGCCAATTTAGTGTACTTAAAATGACACGACATTGTTAACACTTAAGTATACTTAAAAAAAAAGTACATTTAACCATTTTACTTTAAAGTACATTGTAAACCATTGTTTTGCTAATCTTTTGTCATGCTTTAAATTCTTGTATTTTGATATGTTGACTAACATACTAAAGTACATGTAAAGTACCTGATTATAATTTTACTGTAGTTTGTTATTCAATATAAAATTTGGTAACACTTTATAATAACTTTCATTAATAAATCATTAACAAACATTATATAATGCTTAATGGATCATTAGTTAATATATATTCAAAGAGTTAGAAGTGTGAGATAATGTGCTTGTTAATGTTTGCTAATAAACTTTAGATAATGTTCAAACAAATCATTATTTCATGTAAGTTAAAATGCTTACAAATGCCATTCAACTTTCAATTTCATATGATCAAGCACAT
>NW_015652168.1:369257-371561 GCF_001515625.1 Sinocyclocheilus rhinocerous
TCAATAGAACTTACGACCATAGTTAGCTAACGATGCTTTTGGGAAACGCACCCCTGATCAGTATAAAGCATTGATAAATGTTGTATCACACTAAATGCAGTCATGCGATTCTGTAAAATATAGTTTTGTGACGAGAGGGGTGGGGCCGAGAGCCGTGGGAACGGAGCGAGGCCGGTGGAGTAATTGCTAATGCGCGACACCTGCGCCACTCACCGGTCTCGAGTCTCACGGAGGAGCTCCGAAAGGATAAAAGTAGGAGTGACAACAGTGAAAGACGAGAGAGGACCAGGCCTGGAGTTTATTTTGTGTTTTGGTTTTGTTTGTGCGCAACAGTCGTCCGCGAGGGGCTGTCGCGCTATTTTGTGTTTATTTTATTATTAAAATCTTAAATGTTCGCCGGTTCCCGCCTCCTTCTTCCTGTGACTACAAACGTTTGTTACACACACGTAAACAATTTTCCTAATAATAGTAAAAAACTAAAGTACTTTTTTTCTTTTCTTAGAAACTAAAACGGTTACTTTTTCCATCAATTCAAACTAATACAAAAACTTTTTCCTATGAAAGGAGGAAACTAATAATGATGAAAGAAAAACAGCTTCACTTTTTAGAAGACGACAGTTTTCAACGACAGTGAGAACAACTTTCTTACATGGCTCATCAGCTTCTTCTGATGGTCTTTTTGCTGAACGAGTTGATGTGTCATCATCTGCAGTGAAGAGGGGGAGAGGGTTGAGTTGTCATCAAAGGTAATTTTAAGAAGTTCATCATCACTGTCTGTGATTTTTGGAGCTTTTTGTAGTTCAGTTATTTCAAGGGTGTTTGTGTACGTAAACACAAGGGCCTCGCTTGATAAAAGCTTTTCTTCAATGTCTTGTGCATCAGTTGTTGACAAGTGCATTTCAGCTCTAATGAATTTGGACAAAACAGAATTTGATATCGTCAGAGAAAGGACCTGATCATTTTTTCATGGCTTCAATCCAAAACATAGTCATAATCCACCAACATAAGTCCTGCTGTGACTGATAACACTTTGGACAAAGTTTGTTGATTTGGATTTTTGCCCCTTGTGGTTTTGATATCAGTAGTGTAGTCTGGATGTCAAGGTCTTGTGTGACTTTTGGTTCTTAACCAGCAGGAAATACTTTGTTTGCTCCTTGAAGATGTTACTGTTGGCATGCTCCAGAAGGCTCTAGTTTGCATATTTTCAAACTCGTACATCTTATTCAGTTTCACCTGAGTCATTAGTTTGTCTCATAAGGTAAGCATAATCTGACGTGGGGCCCGTTCTTCATACATCGCTAAGAAAACGGTTTACACAAAATTCAACAGAAAAAAATCCTGTTATATTGTTTATAATGAATAGCTTGTGGAATACTAAGAAAGTTCAGAAAATTGGTTACCCAATTGTTGTGATGAACCTATTATGAAGTGGTGAACTAATTAAGAATAAAATGACAATTTGTTTATTTGTAACATTTATAATAACTTTAATTAATAAATCATTAACAAACATTATATAATGCTTAATGGATCATTAGTTAATATATATTCAAAGAGTTAGAAGTGTGAGATAATGTGCTTGTTAATGTTTGCTAATAAACTTTAGATAATGTTCAAACAAATCATTATTTCATGCAAGTTAAAATGCTTACAAATGTCATTAAACTTTCAATTCCATTTGATCATGCACTTGAAAATCTACAAATGATTTTAACAGATATTATAAAATGATTAAAAGCTTTTGTTAATGCACAACACTTTTGCTGCTTCCGAGGTGTGATACGGGTAAAGTTAGGGACAGGTTTGGTCAACCCAGTCTCATAAAAATATGTACCTCTGGGTGCTTTTCTGCAACACCGTTTTTACGTACCTTACTGCACGTTTCGCCGCAGTTTCAAAGAGAAATGTCCACTGAGTGGCACTAAAACACGGGTTCAATACGTCAACCCTGGCACGTTTTTATTACGTTGATATAGGTACGTATTGCTGTGTTTTTATTACGTTGCTTCAGGTACGTATTGCGGCGGTTCAGAATTCAAATATCCGGGGACTGTCGCTAAAACTTAATGCTCTGTCGTGTTGGAAATATGCCCTACACCAAACCCAACCCTAAACCTACCCGATAGTGTTAACAAATGCAAAACTGATATAAAAACACATTTGTTGATGCAACCGTGTCATTTGAACTTACTTATATGCAGATTTGAACCGTTTTGTCGAACCGTAGTTACACGGGATTCGAACCGGAGCTCCTCACCTCTCAAGTACGCCTCCGTACTCCGTAAGCTACCGAACAAACCTATC
>NW_015652168.1:372041-373250 GCF_001515625.1 Sinocyclocheilus rhinocerous
GTTTTGAAGTCACAACATAATACTCTTCAAGTAATTGTGCGAAAATGACGCTTTATTCATCGAAACTCTGTAAATCATACTTTGTGTGAAAATAATTTAAAAGGTGTCGGAGTTTTACTGCCTCTAGTGTTCATTTCTTTTGGAAACTGCAGTGATATGTACTTATTGGTACGTATTTCGCGTCTCGCGAAAAAGTGCCCCCAGGTACGTTTTTGCCATGAGACCGGGTAGGGTTTGGTGGTTTGGGTAGGTTTATGGGTTGGTTAAAGGGTCAGCAGTGTACAGGGGTCAATTTGATTATAATAAGGGAACACCGTTCAATCTGTTTATATTATATTGTTTTATAAATGAACAAGTATTTTCTTTAAAAAAAAAAAAAAATTCCCCTGCTTATTTATGATTCAAGAAATATCCTGTTTAATGATATATTGAAGAGTAGTATACTAATGTGAGTGTTGAGCAAATAAAAACATTTTTTTTGCACCAAAATCACAATCTGTTATGTCTTTAGCAAGTATTTAGCTAAACTTAACCAGCCGCCCTTTACACAAACCTTGTTACATTAGCTAAACGTCCAATGCCCATAAAGATACTAAATGATTAGTAATCGTTTATAAACATTTACAAATGATGAATAGTTTCCACTTTAGATGAGTGTTGAGGTGATGCAAAATTTTTTGCACCAAAATCACAATCTGTTATGTCTTTAGCAAGCATTTAAGCTAAACTTAACCAGCCACCCTTTACACAAACCTTGTTACATTAGCTAAACGTCCAATGCCCATAAAGATACTAAATGATTAGTAATCGTTTATAAACATTTACAAATGATGAATAGTTTCCACTTTAGATTGGGTACTGCAAAAACATGAACAAATGATTAATAGATTATTTGTTAAGATGTGAAAATAGAGGTCTACACGACAAAGACCATCAAAGGAAGATCATATGAACTGAACGTTTACTGACATTTGTAAGCATTTAGATTGACATTAAATAATTATATGTTAATCATGAGGTAATGTTTAGTAAGTTCATTAGTACACAAGTTAACAAGAACATTATCTCATATTTCTAGCTATGTGAATATATATTAACTAATGATCTGTTAAGCATCATATAACGTTTGTTAATGATTTATAAATGAAAGTTATTATAAAGTGATATATATATATATATATATATATATATATATATATATAATTTATG
>NW_015652168.1:375353-421529 GCF_001515625.1 Sinocyclocheilus rhinocerous
TTACTGACATGTGTAAGCATTTAGATGGACATTAAATAATTATATGTTAATCATGGGGTAATGTTTAGTAAGTTCATTAGTACACAAGTTAACAAGAACATTATCTCATATTTCTAGCTATGTGAATATATATTAACTAATGATCTGTTAAGCATCATATAACGTTTGTTAATGATTTATAAATGAAAGTTATTATAAAGTGTCACCTGAAATTTGAAGTTAATTTATTTTAAATCTACTAAATTTCAACTTCATCATTACAAATGTTAATACATGACATACAAGTTTCAATAGAAATGACATTAAAGTATATTTTAGTTTACCATAAATGCTTGCCAGTAAATTTAGCAGTGCACTTTCAACAATATTCCACAATTTATTTATATATAAAGATGTACTGAAGTGGGTCAAAAAAAGCTCTAAGTTCAACTATTCATTTCAAATAAATTACTTTATACTTAAGTTTAATATGACTGGAATACATGATAATTCTTTTTAAAAGTATGCTAAAGTGTATTTTCACAAGTGCTGTATCAAGTGTTCGTATCAAGCTGAAAGATTGAAGTTGTGTCCAATGTCTCATATAAAGCTAAGGCTGAATAGTTTTATATTCTGAGATATTATTTCAAAAACACTCATGCATTACAGTTAATGTTAAAATCAAGTGCTATAAACAGTACTAAAATGGAATGTCCCTTTGGACAAAATAAAGTGACATACGCTGACCACACAGTACCAGTTAAACACGCTTCCACTTTCCTCTCATTCTCAAACCTAATCTCTCCTTACGAGCGCATAGGTAATTGATTTCATTTGTGCAACACAAGCTAATATTCCATCACTGCTAGCCCTGACCTTTGGAGTGTGAAGCACTTAGCTGCGCTAATTCCAGCACCATTAAAGAGGCATTCTCTTCTGAAACCGCTTTCTGCCACAAGGCAATAATGGGTTATCTGCTTAGCCTGCTAAATGAGGTGTAAAATGAAATGGCACATGATTTGTTTTTCATACTTAAAGCTATTTCTTAAGCAGCAGACAGCCATGTTTGCTAAATGAATCAACATTAATTTGGTTCTACAGTCAGGGCATCATCGATTCAGTTTTAAACAAACAGAAAAAGTTTAAAAAGTTTAGATTAAATATATGGATTTCAAAATGTAGATGATAGCAGTTTTTTTTCTTTTCATTCAAAAAGTAAAGTTCTTTATTCAAAAATAATTTTTTAAAAATCTATCCATAAAAGTATCTAAATTTTGCACATAGAAACTGTGCATGTTCAAATTGTAGATGATAGCAGGTTTTTTTCTTTTCATTCAAAAAGTAAAGTTCTTTATTCAAAAATAAGTTTTTTTTTAATCTATCCATAAAAGTATCTAAATTTTGCACATAGAAATTGTGCATGTTCAAATTGTTGTAAAGCTTGAAAGAAATTGCTGTTGTTTGATTTCAGACTTGTTCGATGCAATCTATCTAGAGAGAGAGAGAACATATTAATTAGTTTGCCACAATCTTTTTCATTATTTCTTATAGAAAAGTAATACTATTTTAACAAAAAATAGTGTATTTAAAAAAAAACATATCCACAAAATCAACGTCATGCATGTGGTGTGACTTCCCAAAAACGGAATGATATTTATGAATTAGTAATTTGTCATAGTTATACAAAAAACTAAATAAATAATACCTTGAAAATATTTTTAAAATTATTAGATTTTTGAAAGTAATGATGAAGATGTGTGCACACTTACAGTCATTAAATCATTAAACTGAAACATTTCTTGAAAAATTATATATATATATATATATAAAAATAATCAAAACCAACATGAATAAGAAGCATATTTCTAAAATGTGCAAATTTGCACATTGTTTAAACTACATTTTTGCTTTACTTTATTATAGACACTCTTGTATGTCATTGACATATTAATGGACAACTGATTATGTATTATTTTTTTACTGCAAAGTCAGATTACTGATTATTACAGTGTAGTGTGTTCTCACAGGCTACTCCCAGCTTAAACTAATTGTAGGCTTTTTCCTCTAAAAATGTGTTTATTCTCTTCAGTCCCAAGGGAAACGTTAGGCTGTCTCCTTGTACTGTAATATTTGCAGATTTTTGTTTGTTTTTAGTGATGGGTCAATAGTTTCTCTACACAGATGTCAGGAACATTGGGCTCCTGTCAGTACTTGGTTCCCACACCAATATCCTGTCTATCCAGTTTTTTTATTAGTTTTTGATGTCCAACCTAAAAGCATGAAAAGCGTATATGACAAGGGCACAATACCAAGAGCAGAGCACAAAGATTTAAAAGCCATCATTTGTCCAAGCCACTCTCCACTGGGCCACGCATTTGTTTAACACGTATGTCATGCTGCAGGATGAGGCGTTCAATTCCACAAGAGCAATGATGCTTTATCGGTTAGCCCAACGCAGTACACGTAGCAAGGTGTATATATATATATATATATACATACATACACATATATACACATATACATACATATATATACACATATATATACATACATACACACATATACATACATACATACACACATATATATACACACACACACACATACATACATACATACATACATTATATATATATATATATATATATATACACATACATATATATATTATACACACACATATACACACACACGCACAAAGAAAAACAAGTAGATAGAATAGAAAAAATAGAAAGCTAGTGTTTGTTTGTTTTTTGTTAAATGACTTTAAAATTTTATGACTTAAAGGGATAGATTTTTTTTTAGCTCCAGACTATGATTTCTTCCAATTGGAGTAGATCAAACCTGCTTGATATTTTGAGCCAATTTTAGCACACATATTGCTTTCATTTGACATGCATCTCCAAGCTTGAGGCACGTGTTTTTGTGTGAGTTTAGCCCCTGTTTGACTTTAAAAAAGATCTTGTTTTGTGTTCTAAAGAAGAAAGAAAGTCACACAGGTTTGGAAAGACAAAGTAGTGAGTAGTGACATAATTATAATTTTTGGATGAATTTCCATGTGCACCCGTCCTTGTAATGCTGTATGTGCAAGCTGCTTTGGATAGAACTGACTACTAAATGACTATATATATATATATGTATGTATGTGTGTGTGTGTGTGTCTTTATGTCACCAATTAATCATAAAGTAGTTTGCATTTCTGTTTTTATTCTTTGTTATTAAAAGGGTAATTCATCACTGACAAGATGGGACTTTTTGAAAACTTGGCTGTCTGTGCAGTGGAAAAGTTTTTTTTTTTTCTTCCCCAAAATGTAGGGAAACTTTAATGCTCATAATGCACTGGGCATTATCCTACAATTTGTGGATTTTGGACTGAGCATGTTTGTTGAAAAAAACAAAAAAAAAAACAATAACTAATATCTAATAAAACTAATTATTTCACATGTGATCTAGGAAAAGCCCATTACTAGCTAGGAGAGAACAACATGCAGAAGATTTTTTATAGATATATAAAATCTGTTATACTAAACATTTTCATTGCCATTATAACAGGAAGTACATGTTTTACGCTATTAGTTAAGTTATTAAAAAAAGAAAAAAAAAAGGGTTTATGATTAATACTTTGTTCTTGGAGTTGCTTTCCCTCCAAGAAAACGCTGTCACTTCTAGCAGGTCATGTGATTTAGGGCATACACTAAAAATGTTAAAGGGCAGATTTAAGAATGTTATTTAATTATTAAATTTTTTCTTAGGTATTATACTTATGAATTTGTGTAAATGGGATACATATTTGCATGGACAACAATGTGGCGTGAAAGCTGAGTAACATTTTATGCAAAATATGCTGTATTGTTTCATGAAGACATAAAATCCACTAAAGTGTAGGAATGTCCCAGATTCAGAAATGCAGAAGTAACATCTGTAGTTTTCACAGAAGTCCTGGAGCTGTCAAAAGTCCCTTGATGGCATGTTTTACATCAATTAAACACGAATAAACATGTAACAATTAAACACGAATAAACATGTAACAGAGAAAGAGTACACATTGTTCATTTACATATACTATCGACAGCGTAACAATACAAAGCTGGTTGAAAATCAGAGAAGTTAACCTTATTATTACTCTAATATTTTGAAGAATTGACTGTATTTTTAAGATCTGAAACAGATGACAGAAGCTATTGACTTCCACAGTATGGGAAAAAAAATACTAAAGTCAATGGTTACCAACATTCTTCAAAATATCTTCTTTTGTGCTTAACAGCAGAAAGAAACTCATACAGGTTTGGAACAACTTGAGGGTGAGTAAATGATGACTGCATTTTCATTTTTGGGTGAATGAACCCTTCAAGTCTGGCACAGGCTTCCAGAGATGAAACAGCAGATACTGTATTAATGATGTGATGACTGACAGCAGTAATTACAGTGGGGCATGTTTAATGTGCCATATGTACTGGAGATGTGAGTTGAGCGCTGGTCGAGACGGGGCGGAGCTTCCTCCTCGTCGTAAGCTGTCATCTCTGGTAAAAGTGAGAGGTGATGATAGACTGAGATAGAAAGCTAATAAAAGCCCAGACAGAGATAATGTCAAGTTTGCTAGCTAGCATCACGAGGGGATCTTAACAAAGGAGGGGAACCACAGACACGGCTGACTAAGGGAGAGTCTGTATCACATTTTTAACAATGTGTCTGTAAGAAAAACTCTAAATGAGGGGAAACTATTGTTCACAGAGGAATACTGTTATAATATACTAATGCAGTCACATTGCAACAGCTCAGCCTATGCAGTGTTTTAGATGAGGGAAAATGAACTTACATGCATGCCTCCTCTTTTCTTAAGCTGTTGTAATGCTCACATCACCCACACTTTTCATTTGATTTATTTTTGTATTTTATTTTAGCCATTTTTATTCTTTTAATAAAAATATCCTTTAAATTTAGTCAATATTTAGTCATGCGATATTCATTCATTTCAGCCATATTTACTCTGACTAAAACTGCGTCTAAGTTTACGTAATGAAAACATTTTAGTTGATGAAAAAGTGCTAAATTGAAATCAATCTTTTGATTACTATTATATTATTATAATATATATTACATTTATTATATTAATGTAGACATTTATCAACATTTATCAAAAGCATGTGAAAACAGTTCTTGTTATGAAAACCTAAATCCTGAAATAACATTATAATGACATATAATTGTAATACAATATTACACGTTTTTTTATGCTTAGTTATTCATAATCAGTGTTTTATGAAAACAGCACATTGACAAAATGACTTTCACCTTCTGACTCAGATGCAACATTATTACAGTGCGCATTAATCCTAATATATGCAATTGTAGAAGGCAAATAAAGTGATTCTTACTTAATTAACTTGCTAGTTTTACCAATGTTCATTCATTTTTCAGCCTCAGCACAACTCAGTCAGTCCGCCACATTATTGACTATGATCGATTACTTACAACAATCATATTCTTTTAGAATTAAAGACTGCTTTAAAATTTAGTTTTCTCTCGAATTTAACCCTCTGGGGTAGACGAACGCACGCTACATATTTCTGTAGAGTTTAAGAAATGTGATTTTTGCTTTAGGCACAATGGTGTATGCCCTCATGACGTAATATAAACTTCACAGCAGCTCTGACAATACTTTAATGATTTCTGCTCAAAGAGATGGTATTAAACCTTGGTATTAAATGGTGCCATGACCCCACTGCACCGTCTGGCTCTCAATCACGCACAAAAGGCCAGATGAGAGCTCTCTTGTGCGTCAGAGCCAGTGGGCACTAGAAAAGGAGTTTTTTTTTCCTGGGATGAAACCTTATTGATGAGCCTTGAACCATAGCTGAGAGAAATCATGTTTTTAATGCAACCAATGCATGGCTACACCTGTAGAAAATTGAAGTCTCTCTCTTATGTTCTCCATCATATACACACACAATATTGCCCCAGCGGCCCCCTGACATTCCTATTGCTGCAGATATGAGTTCTGGCACAAAGATTTTAAAACAAAAGGCTTGGTCGTGCTCTCAGATGCATCATAAAAACACATCATGTCCTGTAAGGGAATGCAAACCAATCAAGGAGAGATTGTGACTGCTATATTCGAGTTATAACTTTGCAGAGGCATGTTTTAGAGATCAAATGCATAGCCTAAACTTGTGAAAAGAAGTGGACTTAATTGTACTGATTGCGTACTTATAGTGCACTTCAAATCTTAAAACTATATAAAAAACTGTACTTACAAACAAGCAATTATTAATGACATAAAAGACCACTTGAGAAACTTTCATGACAATGTTTCTTAACACACTTAAGTACACTTTTAAAAAAGTGCCCTTGTTAATAAAGTGTATTTGAAATCATAATGTTTTAATAATCTTTTGTCTCGCTTATATAAATGCACTTATTTTGATGTGTTGATGTACTAAACCATACTATAGAACATGTAAACTATTTGATTTTAGTACTTTAACTAGTGTATCTATAATTTAGTACTAGTGTATTTTTTCAGTATTACATTTACAAGTAATATATTTTAATTGCAACTTCATCATTACAAATGTTTAGTCACAAATATATCTAAATACTTGACCAGTTTAAAAAGAAAAAAGTGACATTAAAGTATATTTTATTTTACCGTAAATGCTTGTTAGTAGTGTTGCTTTCGTCAACGAAAATTATGACTAAATATCGTCGTCAACGAACCTTTATCACGTGACGAAAACGAGACGAGACGCAACGTAAATGCTGGTCATGTGACGATGACTATAATTAAATGTATAATGCAATATTGTTGACGAATTAAAAACGAGACTAAATGTGGTTTACAAAATAAAAACTATCAGACTTTTAGTTTATACTAAAAAGAGTATGAACGTGACTAAAACTAATAAAAACTAAAATGACAGCTTCACACAAAGACTAGACTAAAACTAAAATTAAAACAGGCCGCCAAAAACAACACTACTTGTTAGTACATTCATCAGTTCACTTTAACCATATTTCAAAGAAAATAATGAAAATAATGAGGTAATGACATATACAAATGAATTTAAATCCTACTTAAGTCAAAATAAGTACTCTTAAGTTCAACTTATTTAATTTAATTTAAACTATAATACATTTTCATTTAATTGCAAATAACATGCATTTTCATAACGGTATGGGAAGCATCTTCTTCTTCTTCTTTCTAAAGCCTATAGTTTTATCCCACTATATGCACAACTATATGATTGTGACTATATGATAATTGGGCTCCTGAAGCATCACTTCATCAGCTTCCAGCAAACCCAGTTCCTCTCTGTCCCTTTCATTCTGTGTAAGAAGTCACTCTGTTCAAAGAGGGTTCCAGACTTGTGCACAACTGGGACTGAGAGCCAATTCTGCTCACCAAAAGCTGTTTTCCTGAAAATCTGATCCAGGACCACGTCTGCTGTGAATTACCCTTAGTTTTTGAAAAGACAGAGCGCTGAATTCCTCTATTCAGATGAATATTTGTGTTTTGGTGCTTATTTGACCTCAAAATAAAAAAAAAGGGTAAAACTAGGAAATTACATTTTGCTATATTTATTTAAATTATTAGGATTTATTATTCATTTATTATTTTTTTCGCATCGTGACTTTATATTCATGACAATTTAGTGTATTTTCCTCCTCAAACTTCCATTACTTTAATAAGCAAAGCTCTCATTCTAATTACTGTGATATGGTATCCTAATGCTCAATTATCATAAAAATATCACAAGGCAAAATATCTTGGTCCTAAGAATAGGATTAATTTTCTTAATGCAAAATAAAACTTCAGCTATAATTTATGATGTATTTTCAGCTTTATTTTGGCAACCCAAGAGAAAACGATAAAAAAAGAATACATTGTAAAAATATCAAAGACAAAAATATCTCTCCTGAGATCTGAGGAAATAAATGTAGCAGTTTATATCGTAAGGGATTTGGGATATTTTGCATTTCAAGGGATTAGTTTGCATGACTAACACCAGTGTCAACTAAAGTAGCTATTTACTCATTCAGAATGAATGTAATTTCTGTCTCTTTTGACTTTGGGGTAAAATATATCCCAGAGATTTTCTGACAGATTATTGATTGTTTATTTATTAGATTTAAATTAGTATTGTTTTATTAGAGTGAAAGCAGGTTGATTTGCAAAGCTATAGAGTCAGGAATTCTTAATGAGTATTCAAATGAGTAATTTATGGATCTTATGTGGATTGATTTTCGATGTAATAATGCAATGCTTCATACAGACATGACACATAATCATACATTTCTCCAGCACGCTTTGTCCACTCACACTTTCGTCCAATGGAAAACAGACGTAGCCTGACTTGATGTGCATGTTGTCTCAGAAAATCACTTTCGTGAGTCAGATGGCCTTAGATCCTTTCATGAATGATGCATGATCTGACTCAAAGAGCTGGCTTCCACATGAAAGACATAAAACATGTGAATATGAATCCAATGGCAAACAACGTTCAAAGCTCAGCTCTGGAACTAAACATAAATATACTGCCTATGTTTTGTAGAATATGGAATACACAGTGAAAAATGAGGACAGTAGATTTCAATATTATTTCTTATATAGACTACTTCTCAAATGTGCCATCCTTAAACTAAACCAGACATAGGCCAGAAACACACTTTACACAAGTACACAAATGCAGATTTAAATACCTAGTCACATATTGCAAGTGCAACTCGTTATTAATGTTAACTAGCTTCCTTGAGTTTCAGTGTAATAAAACACTTATTATTATTATTGTTATGTACTTGTAATGTACTTAATCAGAATGCAGAGCTACTTCTGAATGATGGAAAAATATGCTTTTTGGATGTACTTACACCATCAACCAGCAGGGGTTAACTGCTAATGCTAACCAGGCTAACAAACCCTTTATTAGTAACAAACCTCAACACTTAATAGGACAACAGAGTTACTTTCGAATGTTTGTGCTATAGCCTACTATTATTCAGGTAACTAGATGTAAACATGTTAACTTAATAAGTTATAAACATTATAAGTTGCATTAAGTTGGAAATGTAATAAAAGGCAACTTTGAGCATTTTATGTTCTTGTGCTGAGTATGTTTATTTTGGAGTACGTTTACTCTTTTAGCTTGCTTGCTGTTGCTTATACCCGAGTGCTCGGCATCACGAGTGCAACGCTGTACCAGGTGAGCTACAGAGCAATTTGACTATATCTCAAAGGTCATGGAGCTGGTTATGTGATGAAACATTAAAACGCAATCACTGTTATAGAGAATTATAATGAGTTTTTTAAAACCCAGGTTCATTGGAAAAAAATGTGGCTTTGGCAACATTTCTGCAAAATTAAATTACGTTGCATGTTACACGTTTTGTGAGACTTACAAAGTGAAATGTTCAGTAGGCGGCTCTAAAAGCAGTTTCAGTTTTAACTAAAACAGATGACCGTAAATATGTTTATATTATATTATGTGAGTTAAAAAAGCATTTGCTAAAGAAACTTTATAGTTGACTTAAAAGTCTTTGAGCTCTTTTATTGTGAGACTTGTGTTGCGAGGGACTCGTACTCAAGCACTTGGCATCACAAGTATAACGCTGCACCAGGTGAGCTACAGAGCAATTTTACTATGTCACAAAAGCCATATGGAGCTGGTTATGTGATGGAAACGTCAAAGCATGATAAAAGTGTTTTGAGGTCATAACAGTATTGTGCAAGGAATCGTGCTAAAACAAGTCTTTATTAAAGGCAGGGTATGTGATTTTTCAAAAACACTTTAGAAAACTGATTCGGGCCGAATCGCAAAACAAACTTGTAGCCAATCAGCAATAAGGGGCGTGTCTACTCGTGATGTGGAGGAGAGAGCTTTCAGTGCATGGGACGGACATTAGCCGAGCCGAGCGACAGAGAGATAGAGATGGCGGATAAAAAACAAAAGAGGAAAACGTCTGCGGAACGATAAGGCAAGAAGTAGGACCCGTGTAAATATCGGATCAGCTTTCCAGCGCTGGAGAGAACTCAAGGAGCGGAGGCCTGCGATCGGACGCCGAGGTTGCTTTGTTTCTTCTCAATAGGTGAGTAACACCGTGTCTACAACAGCTAAAGTCTGCCTACACTGGACGCGATCAAACGACCGTTGAAAACCATTTGAAATGTGTGTCAGCACGTCATAAATAGAACCCGGCAGCAGTTTTCTGTCGGGGATTTGTTGCGCCGCGCCGCTCACGTCCGTAGACACGGTGTAACATTGGTTTTGCTTTGTTTCACAGAACTAATCGTTGCCTGGGTTGCGTACGTATATGTGGGGTGGAGCTATCAAAATAGGGGCAAGACCCTTTTGGGGTAGGGACGTGTTTGTTTTGGTGATTTCAAATATCAACATTGGCTACCAGAAATCACTTACTCTGCCTTTAACTGAAAGTTGGCCAATAATTTACTCAAACTCAAAACGTCAGTGAATTGAATGTATGAATTGAATTGAGGTATGTTTCTAGAGTTTTGGCACATTTTTCCAATGAGCCAAAGTTGGATTTTTATTTTTTTATTAATTCCCAATCATTTATTCAGTGGCATATGTAGGTGGCAAATCTTGCGGCACTGGCACTGCTTCAACTCCTCTCTCTCTCTCATCTGGCTCTATAATACACTAGTCTTATCCAGAGGGAATCCTGTCTGGCCTAATGTACTGTCCCTCAACAGATTGGACTTCTGCCTCTTTTTGAAATTTCTGCTCCAATGGAGAGTTAAATAAATGTCCTGCTGGCCCGCAGCTCAAGACTCAGCCCCAGCACTTGCCATTCCAGGCTGCGCTGCCTTTCCAATAGCCTTTTAATTTGGGTCAGAGTGATTTAGAAGCAAAAGCTATGCTGACAAATCAAGCACCTCAGAAGCAAACGTCTCCCCTGTAGCCTGAAGTTAGTCTGCTTGGTTACACAATAGACTTCGGCTCCACAAGGTGAAAGCGGCAATAAAAAGGTTCTCAAACGCAGAAGCTTATACAGGAACAGTGTTCTGTATTCTGAGAGAATATAAATGTTTAGCCAATTCTGACAATGTTCAATGGTGGGTGAAAGCCAACCACTGTTGTAGACCAGCATAATGGCTGGTTTTCTTTCTCATGAAATCCTCCTACGAGCCTCACCCAAACAATGCCGACAGGCTGCATGTATCCGTGTTCAAATAAGCGTACCTGAGTGATGGGAGATGCTTATTTATGTGCGTACAAATATGAGCAGCTATATGCGCAAGGCACTATCAACCATAGAAGCAATGCATTCATTTTCCGTCCCTGGCAAGACACTGTAAGGTCTTCAGGCTCTCCCATCCAGCCCAATGCCCTTGAAGGAGCACATCTTTCTTGATTACAAGTGTCTGTAAACTGATGAATTGTATATGTTGAATGAAGGACTGCTCTTGAGCTATTGTAGCCTAATTTTCAAGGGCTCTCCATCATAACGATGATGGTTGAGGTCGAAATCATCCTTTGAAACACTTGCTGGTGATTTTACAGTTCCAGCAGCGATACATTAAAAAAAATATTAAAATGATTAATTTAAACTTGATTAAATTGCGGAAACATTTTCCCTAGAATTAAATGTAGCTATTTCTTTAATAACAAATCAAGCTATATGTCTATATATCAAGCTATATGAAATGCATAATGCAATACAAATGCTTGCACACGCACCACAACATAAAAATGCACATAAAATGACAATAACAAAGTTTGGTCCCTCTAGGGGTTAAAGCATAAAACTGGCAGAGGAACATTCTTTTGGTTATTATGTGAGTTGGGCTAAGCTTAAAGCATGGTTATATGCAATCATCTGATCAGCACAAATGCCACTAACGATGATCGATGTTTATTAGTTATGGCTACAAGCTTTCAGAACTATTAAACACTGCATTTAACACATGCTGTAATAGCCGGACTTTCCTATCTTTATTCACACAGGCGAATGATGAAAGAATGCAATTTCCAAGAAAAACTTAAAAGTATGAATCGTTATGATAGGCTTATCTTTGTGAATCACGGTAGGTCACAATTACAATTTGCAAGCCGGACATAGTGTACTTGATCACCAATGACATTTTGTTCATTTCGAACAAGAAAATCTTACATAGTGTCCTTTAAGTAAATCAGGGCTCTAGTAATGCATCAGGTCTGCCAATTATTGTTTTATCACAAGCTATTTTATGGATCAAATGAAAATATGTTTTAAACAAATATATAATGTTACAGGGATAGTTTGTCCAAGAATGAAAATTCTGTCATTCTGTCAATTCCGCCAGTTGACAATGGCCATTGACTTCCATGGTATTTTTTCCATACTATGGAAGTTAATGGCGACCGTCAGCTGTTTGGTTACCAACATTCTTCAAAATATTCAAAAATATTCAAAATATTCAAAAAGAAACTCACTCAGGTTTGGAACAACTTGAGGCTGAGTAAACAATGAGAGAATTTAGGGGGGAGGAACTAACCTGCAAGTTAAATTCAATCAAAACTAAAGTTCAGCTAAATGGCCCCTAAACTAAATTACACAAGCAGAAAAGATCTATTTTTTTCTCAGTGCACTCTACACCCATCACTGTTTGTATGTACTAAAGGAAGGACATCAACAGCTTGCTGGATATAGCCTACAGTCTTCTGAATGAAAGAGGTGTTTGATCAGACAATCCTGTTTGTTTACTCGTCAGAATATCTTCACTCTGGAGTCCACTTACTGTGCGCCCCTGTTTTTGAGCATTTTCTGAAAAACGACATACCCAAATAAAAATGACAAGCATTTATGTTAACCCTTTCCTCTCTGGTGTATTGATTTAAAAAACAAGCTCAGAACATGGATCTTGAGTGTTTTAGCTGTCAAATGATATATAGTTTATGATAGTTGATTGAATATTGTTTTAAAACAAAGGTAATTAAAAGCATAGACACGCCTAAACACGCCCTTTGGGCCGGTGCGGGTTAACAGGTTAAAACCTCTTTACTCAGTCTTTTTGAGAGACTCTCTTTGTTGTGTTTTACTTTAACATGCAGTTACGGGAAAAACACGATATACTTTTGCTAAATAAATATTGCTGTTGGGTTTTGCATTTTGCTTTGTTTGTATTTTTGTTAAACAGTTTTACAGCTTTCTCCTAAAAGAATAAAAAGGCCCAAAAGATATACATATTTGAGAAAGAAATGACAACAAGATTAGTATGCTTTTTGAAACCGTTGTGGTGACACTTGCGTCTCAAATCAGCAAGTGTCATCTGTGAGGATAACAAATTTGGCCATTCCAAATAAAAAATGACTAATTTTTAACCTCTATGTGCTTCGACCGGGGCTTCATCTATTTGTTGTTTTTCTCCACCTCCGTGTCACCTTGTATGGATCAGATGCTCATGGGAAGAGAGCAGTCCGAGTTTCTAATGCCGAGTTCACACTGCACGATTTTAGCCCGATTTTTCACTCGCCGACAGGTTTTGCGAAATCGCCGACAAATGCCCGGAATCTGAGGCAAATCGGTGCTCGTTCACGTGAGTGACAATCACGCAGTGTGTGTGAAGTCATGCAGTGTGTAACCTCCTGTCGTCGTTCCATCGTGCAGTGTGAACACAGCAGCAACTGAATGCTACACCAGATAGTCGTTCAGTGTGAAACCAACAGTGATGCGACGTCTTTGAAAATCGTGCAGTGTGAACTCGGCATAAGTGTCACTCAGACTATCTATCAGCGAGCACTCTGGGTAAACTGAACGCTGTGTTTGCATCAAATTAGGCGTGCATGTCTCCTAGCGAGCTGGATGCTTGTCTTTCTTCTTCCCCCCCGCTCTCTGTCTCACTGTACTGAGGAGATAGACGTGGGAGTGATGGAGGTCTTTCCTCTGTGTTGTGGAGATAAGTCTAATTCAAGTCCTGAATGCATTTAGGACTCCGCTCACTGATAGAGCTCCTCTGATGAGCCCATTCAAATCCTTAAAGGATGCCCTACTCCACCCATCCCAATGTCGGGCAGATTGCCACGCGATAGTTGCGTAATCTTGCCTCGTTTTTGATGTGCAGTATCCCATTATTTCTGGGCGGCTGATAGGAACTTAATTAGAAACATAATGGGTCTGCCGCACATCACAAGGCTAATTAAGACGGCCCGGCGTGCAGGGATAATTGGGGTTTTTGTGAAGACCTTGGTTCAGATGGACCCCTTTTTTAAATTCCAGGCTGTGGCATTCAGGTCAGCCACTCATGAGATCTGAGAGCAAAACGGGCAGATGCTTCCTTAAAATATTTTTACCTATACCAGTTATCACTTACTGGGTGCATTTCTTGTACAATGTCGTAACTCACTGATTGACCCTCTGGAATCTCACTGGGACGTGTTTTGACATGCCCTTCGTGCTTATGTCAGTTAATTAAATATTTTAATGACTAAAGTCTTTACATTTTTACACTTTACATTTTTGAATGATGTATTACTCTTGTCTGTATCAATATAAATGATGGAGCATTTTATGTTCTTTTCACTGTTATGAGGAAAAAATGTAAGTGATGCAAGTGTGCCGTCGAGGGTTAACAACCATAGTAACATGCCTCATTGGAGAAATTACCTAGCTAGTCGAAACTGTTTCCTGAAACCTCAGTAACTGTGTCGCACATCCGTTGGTTGAACCACATTGGTTGAACAATATAGATCAGTTGTTAACAATATCATTACTCAGGTGGTGAAATAACTCATGTTTATTAATTAGTTTGAGTTTTAACCAAATGTACCTCTTAGCTCATACTCCGGGGTTCCTCCAGTGTTCTAGAGCACATACACACTTTTCAAATGTTTCAACAGCAGTGTTGGGGATAGCTACTTTTAAAAGTAATGCATTGCAATATTGTGTTACTCTCTAAAAAGGTAACTTATTACGTTAGTAACTTTGGTAACACTTTCTATGAAGCCCGTATTTAAAATACATTATAAGGGTATTCTTAAGGCATTATAATGAATGCATAATGCATTATAAAAAAACGTATAATATGTTATATCAACTCATGAATAATCATAACAACAGTTATAATACATCATAATACTTACGTATTTGTGGTTATAAGTTTAAGAGTATGATTATTTATAACACACAATGAACACCATATTAAATCTACTTCATTTACAGAATAATGGACTGTATCATATCTTGACATTGTTTATCAGGGGTGTGGACTCGAGTCACATGATTCGAGACTTGACTCGGACTCGAGTCCCAAATTTGATGACTTGCGACTCGACTCGACATAATTAAAGAAGACTTGAGACTCGACTTAGACTTTGACAGCAATGACTCGAGACTTGACTTGGACTTGAGCCCTGTGACTCGGAAAGACTTTATGATCAGATCTAAGTCGTTATAGACGCGTCCCTGCAGCGTGCTTGCACTTGACTGGCAATAAGCCAGAGACTGCGTTCAGGGAGCACTGGATAGTATAAATTAATGGAGTAGGCCTAATAGCATAACTTATGACAAAAGAACAGAGATAATAAAAATAACAAATTACATGATTCGTCTAGTAGCGATCTCCGCTCGTGAAAAGCGCTGCCCTGTCCGTTTGATCGCCGCCCAGCAGACACGCGGAGCGGGCATGAGAAACTTCACTGGTGCTCGCCTCATCATCACTGTGACCGCTGCTGTTAAATATTATAATGCCTTAAGAATACCCTTATAATGTATTATAAATACGGGCTTCATAGAAAGTGTTACCATAACTTTTTATGGAAAGTCACGTTACATTACTTTTGCGTTAATTTTTAAATCTGGGCTGGGCTTGCTTGTTTGTTTTCAATAGAAAATATTCAAATTTTGGCAAATGAAAAAAGACCTTTCACACCAAAAATGAAATGAATAAGCCTCGGGCTAAAGGAAATGTAAATTTATAAAGTAACTAGTGTTACTTAGGCCCCGTCCACACGGAAACGCGTTTAGCTGTATACGCATACATTTTGTATCGTATAGGCGTTTCGTCCACACTGATCCGGCGTTTTGGGAGAGTGAAACCGATTTTTTTTGAAACCGGGTCCCAGAGTGGATAAATCTGAAATTTCGTGTGGACAGCGAATCCGTATATTTTCTGAAACGATGCCGTCATCAGCCCACGTCAGACACCGCTACGTCACGTAACAGCAACAAAAACATGAACAAACACTGAACGATTGTCTTTTTATTAACTAACATTAACACAGATTAATAAATGTATTGTTTCATGATCGTTTGTATACTGCGCTCAAGGTTTATGCGCATAGTCCAAGTCTTCTTCTCCATTTTTAGTGTATCTCTGTGGCAGAATTACAGCGCCACATGCTGGTCTGGCATGTATACTACATCGTTTTGTGTCCGTTTCGTGGTTTCGTGTGGACGCAGATATTTCTTGAGACGAGGGGTAAAAAAATATCGGATAGGGAAAGCTCTGGCTTCGTGTGGATGTAGCCTTATAGTATAACTCATATATTTGTTCGATATTTTCTTGTAAATTAAAAAGTAATGCGTTGCTTTACTAGTTACTTGAAAAAAGTTATTTGATTACGTAACTCGCGTTACTCATAATGCATTACCCACAAAACTGTTCAACAGTGCTTTCATTCCTTTGATAAAAGACATGGGGCCAGATTTACTAAACAGGGCAAAGTAGTGAGAGAGCGCAATCCCATAAAAGTGCCGATGGGAGTGGAAAATTTTGCGGGTGATCTACTGTCAATGCACAAATTAAAGAACATGGACGCCGCCAGATCATTTCCATAATGACCAATGCAACCCTAAACCAAAAGCAGCAGAGATTAACAACTATCGCATCCAAAACGGGTTAAGACGAGCTTTTTTGGCATTAAGTAATGGTACAAATACCAGTACACTGACTGCCGCAATCCTTAGTAAATCATGTTGCATGATTTATTGAAACACTATCCTCCCATAAATTTTGCGTCTGAAAGGGAAACACCTACTGATGCATATGCAATAAGGTCAGCCCCAAAAGTAACTCGGTCTATGCATTTTCATCACTAATTTTTCACTGTGTCTCTAGTAAATACTGACAGTAGAAAGTAGGGTAGCACTTTACAATAAGGGTCCATTAGTATGTATTAACTAACATGAAAAAACAATGAACAATACATTTATTACAGTATTTATTAATCTTTGTTAATGTTAGTTAATGAAAATACAGTTGTTCATTGTTAGTTCATGTTAATTCAAAGTGCATTATCTAATGTTAACAAGCACAACTTTTGATTTTAATAATGCATTAGTAAATGTCGAAATTAACATTAACTAAGATTAATAAATGCCGTAGAAGTATTGTTCATTCTTAGTTCATGTTAAATAAAGTAGTTAACTAATGATCCTTATTGTAAAGTGTTACCAATATACCTTCTGTTCCTCTTTCAATAGCATTTTTTTCCAGTTTTTTTTTGGGTGTGTGTTTGTGCCATTGATTTACAAAATTCCTTGTGAATCACACAATAAAACAATGTAGACAGTGTTTGCAAATAAACAATGCTATCAGTGGGAACAATTCATTACCTTGAAAATTAATTCCTCCTAGAGTAACTTCATTGTCTACAAAAGTGCCCTACATGCAAAAACTTTAAAGGAATAATTCACCCAAGAATGAAAATTTGCTGAAAATCTACCCACCCTCAGGCCATCCAGAATGTAGATGAGTTTGTTTCTTTACAGATTTGGAGAAATGTAGCATTACATCACTTGCTCACCAATGGATGCTCTGCAGTGAATGGGTGCCGTCAGAATGAGAGTCCAAACAGCTGATAAAAACATCACAATAACCCACAAGTAACCCACACCACTCCAGTACAACAATTAATGTCTTGTGAAGTGAAAAGCTGTGTGTTTGTAAGAAACAAGTCTATCATTGCTTACTTTCCCCAATGAAAAAGTCGTCTCGTCTGAATCAGGAGAGAAATATGCACAGATCAAGCAGATCAAATAGTCCAAACAGTCGTAAACAAATATGTGGATTTTGATGTGAGGACAACAGGAGATGGATTTTTTCACTGGAGGAAGAATTATTGTGGATTATAGATTGGCATTATGGCCAGAAGTGATGGTTTAAATTTAAATGGCTTGTTGGATTGTTTCTTAATTGATGGTCTGGATTGGTGTGAATTATTGTGATGGTTTTATCAGCTGTTTGGACTTTCATTCTGACGGCTCCCATTCACTGCAGAGCATCCATTGGTGAGCAAGTGATCTAATGCTACATTTATGCAAATCTGTTCTGATGAAGAAACAAACTCATCTACATATTGGACAGTAATGTACCCATCTGCCAGAGAGTCATCAGGCACTGCAGGAGCAAGCACTGGAACACATCTACTCTGAGATGGTTAGATAAGAAAGGAGGGGAAATTATGTAACCTGGGCATTATAAGAGATTCTGTGTGATCTGGAGGGAAATTTGATAAAATTACACTATATATTCTAACAGAGATGTCCAATTTCAGAAACCTGTTGAGGAGAATTCTTACAAATTTTCAGGCCGCCCGCTGTGAGAGATCACACTGATAAAGCTGGCACCCTGCAAAGGAAGCATTACTGCATATTTACACTTGGGTTCTGTAGTAATGAGTTCATTTTTCATCTAGCAGGGAAATTAGGAAGATCAGATTCCTTCCCTTATGGTTCAGGCACGTGTCACCAGCTAGAAGTACCTGCCAATTAATAGCTCATTAAACCTGTTAAAAAGAAAAATACATGCTGTCAAAACAAGCCGTTTTTCTGTGTTCCAAATAAAGCTAGATGTAAGCAGAGATTTTGCATTAATAAAGATCCACAAGATGTGTGCTCTTTTGCGTGTGTGTGTGTGATGCATAATATATCTGCTTATCCACATCCATTTCACAAAAAAGACCTATAAAAGTACAAAACTCAAAAAAAAAAAAAAAAAAATCAACATTAATTTACCAAAAAGGTGATATTTTTCACTTCAAAGACTGCAAAAGATGAATTCTTGGCAGAAGTGGTGTAACGCACACCCAGTTGTCTCACAGGAGCAAAAATCTTTCAAAACTAATTCATGAGATTTGACCCGTCGTGCAGTAATTTAGAAAGTGGTACGTTTCTAAAATGAAGAACGCTAACATTGATCTTTTCTCATTTAACTTGCTGTCCATTTGGCCGGCACACTGCTGAGTTTGCTATCGGTTAATATGCTCTTTTTAGCATCAAAGCAGCAATTATTAGCAATCTCAGTGGGTATCCCAGACTCATGCAGTCATTCGTTCACCTTCAGCAATGTCAACTGCTCACTTTATGCAAATTGAATAACTGTTACAAATATAAAATCCCCTAATATTTGTTTTATAATAATAATTTAGCATCTAACCAGAAGTGCAAATAGCAGTGTGTGTGTGTATATATATATATATATATATGTGTGTGTGTGTGTGTGTGCGTGTGTGTAATGCTTTCAAAATGTCTTACACCTAACACTCCTTACTTTCAAGAGAACAATGCATTAAAACATGTTTGGCATCTAACTTCATGTATTTTCTTACACATTATAAAACATATTTAAACCA
Organism: Sinocyclocheilus rhinocerous; assembly: GCF_001515625.1. Classification (NCBI taxonomy): domain Eukaryota; kingdom Metazoa; phylum Chordata; class Actinopteri; order Cypriniformes; family Cyprinidae; genus Sinocyclocheilus; species Sinocyclocheilus rhinocerous. The sequence goes on from NW_015652168.1 coordinate 394,901, forward strand.
AGAATCGAAAAAGTGCATTTTAGTGCATTCTTAGTTGTTGCCCGTTTGAATTTGAGCTTGATTGCTAACAGTGGAGGTACAATTAGTTCAGTTTAATAACTTTCATCCTCTCTTTTGTAAAACTGATAATAAATATCACATTGAACTGACAGACTGTAATTCAGTGTTTAATGATATTTTTAAGGTGCATGCAATATGCAGTATTGCAATATAACCTTCCTTAAAAAAGGTAAAAAAATTGCAACTTTGTATCTCACAATTCAGAGAAAAAAGTTCAAGATATAAATTAAATTAAATAAATACATTTCAAGATATAAACTTGCATTTCTGATAAAAATGTTATAATTAAGAGATATAAACTCATAATTATGAGAAAAAATGTCCTTAAAAATACTTTTTTCTTGCAATTCTAAATTGTATCTCTCAATTCTGAGTTTGCGTCTCACAATTCTGTTTTTTGTTCTCGCCATGAAAGGTAATTGTGACTCTTTATCTCACAATTTTTAAGGTGTATGCAATATGCAGTATTGCAATATAACCTTCCTTAAAAAAGGTAAACAAATTGCAACTTTGTATCTCACAATTCAGAGAAAAAAGTTCAAGATATAAATTAAATTAAATAAATACATTTCAAGATATAAACTTGCATTTCTGATAAAAATGTTATAATTGAGAGATATAAACTCATAATTATGAGAAAAAATGTCCTTAAAAATACTTTTTTCTTGCAATTCTAAATTGTATCTCTCAATTCTGAGTTTGCGTCTCACAATTCTGTTTTTTGTTCTCGCCATGAAAGGTAATTGTGACTCTTTATCTCACAATTCTTTGTCACAATTGCAAGTTAACATCTTGCAATTCTGACTTTTTTTCTAAAAACTGCAAGATACAAACTCACAATTGTAAGGAAAAAAGTAAGAACAGTCGCAATTACCTTTTATATTTTATATGTTCTTTATTATGTATTAATTTATAATGCAGTATATAAAGGCTTGAGTAAAATATAGCTAAAGTGGAATTATTAAAATAAAGGAAGTAATGGTGTGAAGTGTGTATTCAGTTCATGCGTTCAGGAAAAAAAAAGTTCTCCCTCAGATTCCTTTTGTGCATGGTATTTAAATGGATGTCACGCACAATAGTAAGTGTGTGTTTACACATGTCCATGGCTAACTGGATTAACTCGCTTCATGTATTTCAAGGGAACCGGGGAAACGTAGATCCAAGCAGGTCCCTCTGTACAGCGTTCAGTATAAACTCAACTGGATGCTGTCACAGGATCTGCATCCATCACCATAAGTCATCTCTGCCAGCATGTGTCTAATATGGGGATTAGCTGGTGATGGCAGCTAGCCTGACCACTGGAGCCGAGGGCAAATCACTAACCCTGTTTTTTAAGGCTGGGGCCTGGGAAGGCTGGCCATGTAATTGCATTAGGCTAGTCACAATCTGCTGGCATTGCACTTGCTGAGCTTGACTGCTAATGCTCACAACCAACCCAAACTTATATCCTCCTGGCAGGAATGGGCTGTTTAGCTTAAGACCTTACATTTCACTTTTCAGCCCCACAGACTTTACCAGTCCTCTTCATGTCGCTTTGCTAACTAGTAACTAATAAGTCTGCTATTTCACTCTGTAAAGTATAAAGGCAAATGCTTTTACAGACCCCCATGTGAGAAGTATCATGGCCAGTTAGCAAATGACTATAAAATCTTATTGATTCTGTATTAAAAACGTTGTCATTTGTTTTTCATTGCTTTTTATTTAGAATAAACCAAACCCAATTATAAATAAACCCACATTTCAACACAAAGTCCTTTATTTTGATTACTTTTATTAGTAGTATTTCACATTTAAAGTACAAGAAAATAACAAATAATAACTAAAAATAATAACAACAATATATGATAACAAAATATATCTGCAAGCAGCATTTATTGGCACTTTTAAGACCTTTAAATGTACGTGTTAAAAGATATTATGTATTATTTAACAAGCACATATTTCAGAAATTTTCAGCAGGTAAGTATTTTTAACGTTTTTAACCATTATAGCACCATCTGTTTTCCAATTTTCATAGTATTTTGCATGCTTCTTTAGTATCATATATCGCACATGCTTAATTAATTTCTATTAAGTTCTGAGGTTTCACAAATAATATGTGACCGAACTTTAAAATAAAGTGTGACCGAACTATATATATATATATCAAGGTTTGTGATTTTTTTTTCCAGTAGAAATGAAATGGAGATATATGTTTAATTTTTTCTTGAGCCAAGGATTCCAAAAATATACGGCACTTGATTTACAAACAGTTCAGATGTTACTGTGGGTATAAAACACTACACACCCCACTACACACAAAGTGCAGCTTTTTGAAAAAAGAAAGAAAGAAAGAAAGAAAGAAAGAAGAATCCAAGTCATGTCATGTCAAACCAACAAAATTCATGTAACAAACAAATAGATTTTTTTTAAAGAAAGAAAGAAGAGAATAAAAACAATAATGGTGTATCATATAATAACATATACAATAATTTAGTCTCCTAAAATAATACATCAATGCTTTAAATTTAGTAGTTCATTTTCTTTTTTGCATATTGGCCGTCTATAAGATCTGTAATGTACACCACACGAACCCGGCACTTAATTTGTTGCTTTTTCTCGATTATTGCTAATTTTACAACCACTTAGTGATAAATGACTCTTAAGGGAGTAACTAACCAGTTGCAAATTTTCGCAATACATGAAGCACCTGTGCCTGAATTCATATTCCTGTTTCATGTACAGTATGTCTTTGTGATTGGCAGAGATCCTGACCATGTGAGGCTATGCCAAAACTCCCCCTCTGGGAGCGACTGCCCAATAATTGCCTTTTGTGATCATATAAAAGCCTCAGCCATTACAGTTAATTAGGCCTCTTTGTCACCTGGGTTTCAGACATTTATTCTCCTGTGCACTTGTTCCCCAGGCTTATTCTACTGCAGTATCCTCCGCCCTCCGCAAATACACAGAAAAAAATTGCACTCTCAAAAATGCAATCTCTCACTGACCATCTCACCGGTATTGATCAGTGGTCGATCTGCAGCATGCTCCAATCAAACCAATAAGATCTATTTAAGCGAGGCCTGGTCTCAGTGTGTCCATTGACAGCCATTGATTATTGTTAGCAGGGAAAAATAATGAATTTTCCCAGACACTGATTCTGAACTCCTGCGCCGTTCACGCTGTTCGATAAAAGGCTTGGCCATGATCTTGTTATCGCTGCTGCTTGCTTTGGAACTCCACAGGGTTTCTCAAGCAAAACTGCAGCCCCCTAATTTTGTTCACTTAGTGGAGTAATAGAAACCTCTCCCAAGATCTCACCGACCTGCCTGCATCTCATAATGTGAAATAAATTCTCTTTTCACAATGGGAAAGCATTATCTATGTTTTGAAATCCCAGGCCCTGCTATTTAATATAATTTTATTATATTTTACACATTATCATGTAATAATTCAGACTGCCATTTTCAATAACATGCTGTTCTAATAAAGCATAGGTGGTGTTAGTGTGTATTATCGTTCTGCAGCAACGCTTTCCGCTTAAAGGTCCCACATTGTCAAAACTGAAATTTCCTGGCTTTTTTCATGATAACTGAGGTCTAGGTGCTATGTAACTACCATATAAGTTTCAAAACAGTCAGTCCACAGTAAAATTCACACAGCCTGCTTAAAGTAGCTGTGATTTTTCGTAAAGGGAAAATAAAGTAAACCACCTTTTAGTTATTATTGATTAATACAAGCTATATAATTACATAAATGTACAAAATTGGCTGACAGCCCTAAACATGAATATTTCTCAACATTTATAACCTTTCTAATGAGGAGAAATAAATAAAGTAAACGTAAGATATAAAGCACGCCTTGTTGTGTTGCATATCAAAATATGATTAAATAAAAATAAAAGATGCTACAAGACTAAAATATTATATATATGTAATTACACTGCAACAAAGACATCTTATAATAAAGTGTAACCTGATGTCACAAAATCACCTTACCTACCTTACTTCCTACTGAAATACAGGGTAGTACTTCTAATAATAAGATTTTATTTGTTACAACAGTTTGCTGATAATATTTGCTGGTCAATATTTTTTTCAGTCTGATATGGTAAGAAATGTGTCTGGGCAAAGTATTAATGTACAGTATATATTGTAGGTTATTTTACCATGCAGGTTTATTTTAGCTGTAATAAAATCTGAAACTTTAAGCCTGTTGCAGACATTCAAATGTTCAGACGTGGGATTCAACCGGCCTTGAGTTGCTCATTTCCACTGACAACTTTATTCAATTGGCTGTCCACAAAAAAAAAAAAAATCAGTTTTTGATTGAAATTACTGGCAGAAAACGCCAATTAATTAATATAAAATATATTAATATATAAAAATGATTGTAATTTTGTAAAGTACATTGTGAGTGCCATAGCAACTCTAAAAAGCAGAGAGGAGTGTGTGGAGTGCAAACTCTTGATGATCTATCTAGACATGCTGCATGCACCGCTCTCCAAATCCATTTTTAAACCTCTTACGCAACTGCCGGTCTGAAGGCAAAATCTCAGAATACAATGCAATATGACTTTTGGAAAAAGCCAAAACCACACTAGATCTTGAAAGCTCTCACAAGCCCAATGTTGGAGGAACCAGAGAACACAGTTAATCACAGTTGTGTCATCTCAAGTCAAAGAAGAAAGTGGGTAGAGAAGAAAAGCCAAGCTGAGCCTCAGTCCGGAAAAAGTGAAAAAGTCGACTTCTGGATTATTGCAAAAATAATAATGAAACAATTATTGCTTCAAACTGTTTTACCACCATTTCTACTTTCGGTAACACTTTATAATAACTTTCATTAAATCATTAACATACATTATCTAATGCTTAACAGTTCATTAGTTAATATATATTCAAACAGCTAGAAACATGAGATAATGTGCTTGTTATGGTTAACTAATAACTTTATTAAACGTTACCTAATGATTAACAGATAATGGTCATGGACTTCTTTTAATACTTCTTTTAATTATTTTAATACATGCTATACAATTGTCACGAATCCTGTCCATTGACTTCCGTTCAATCACCACCAGAGGTCACCCTTCCATTACATTGACTCTCGCACTACACAAACTGTTGCATGTCATCCATCATATCCTACATATCCCATCATCCATTGCACTGATTGCACACAGCACTGATTGCACACAGCTGTAACCAATCACACATTCACTATATAACACTCACTCAGATCCCTTTCAGGCTGCCGAGTATTGTATGCGCATATCGCTAGTTGTGATAGCTACGTTACGGAGCCTGCTTTAAGTTTCTTAGTCTAGCCTAGTCTTGCCTTGTCTGTTTCCTCGTCTTCTGATCATTGCCTGTGTACTTTGGATTGCCTCTCTCGTCTTGCCCTGTTCGGATACTGTTTGCCCCTGCCTGGACCTTTGCTTTGTACCTGGATTATCCCTCTAGTCTCGCCCCTGTTGGATTACGTTCGCCGTCGACTGACCCTCGCTTGTTTACTGGACTGCTCTTGTTTTGTCTTCTATATACCTGTTTGCCATTGCCTGACCCTCGCCTGTTTTGACCACGCCCTTAATAAAGCTTGCAAATGGATCCGTACGTCTCACGTCTTGTTTGCCCCGTAACAGAAATGATTAAAAGCTTTTGTTAATGCACAACACTTTTGCTGCTACTGGGGTGTGAAACGGGTAAGGTTAGGGACAGGTTTGGGTAGGTTTATGGGATTGGTTAAAGTGTCAGAAGTATACAGGGGTCAGTTTGATTACTCTAAGGGAACACTGTTCAATCTGTTTATATCACATTGTTTTGATAAATGAACAAGTATTTTCTTCCTGTTGACATATCATTCAAGGAATATTATGTTTTATGATATACAATAGTATACTAATACAAGTGTTGAGGCAATAAAAACATGTGTTGCACCCAAATTACAGTGTGTCAGGTCTTTAGAAAGCTAAACTTAACTAACCATCCTTTACACAAACGTTGTTACAGCAGCTAAACGTCTAATGACCATAACGCAACTGAAAGATTAGTAAACGTTTATAAACATTTACAAATGATGAATAGTTTCGACTTTAGATTGGGTACTGCAAAAACATGAACAAATAATTAATAAAGGATTTGTTAAGATGTGAAAATAGCAGGTCTATACAACCAACAAAGACCAAACATATGATCTTTACAGACTTTGAGGCAACACTTTATTTTAAGGACCAAATTTTAGCTATGAATTAGTTGCTTATTAGCATGCATATTGGCTGTTTATTAGTACTTATAAAGCACATATTAATGCCTTATTCTGCATGACCATATTTTAGATCCCTTAATCCACCCCAACTACCTTACTAACTATTAAGCAGCAAATTAGGAGCTTGTTCAGGGTAAACTCCTAGTTAATAGTGAATATGTGTTCCCTATTCTAAAGTGTTACCAACTTTGATTATGAGTTAATGAATAATATGTTAACATGAATAGTTTGTGAAGTGCTTAAAATTACTATTTAAGCTAATTTTTTCACAACATTTGTAAATGTAAAAAATAGCATTAGGTAATATATGAACTGAAGTTTAATGATATCTGTTAGCATTCAAAAGTACATTAACAAATAAGCTTGTAATCATTGTACAATTTCTATTAAAATCATTTGTAGATTTTTAAAAACAGCTTGATCGTATGAATTGAAAGTTTGATGACATTTGTAAGCATTTCAATTTACATTAAATAATGATCTGTTAATCATTAGATCATTTTTAAAAAGTACATTAGTAAACATTAACAAGCACATTATCTCATATTTCTAGCTATGTGAATATATATTAACTAATGAACTGTTAAGCATTATGTAATGTTTGTTATTGATTTATTAATGAAAGCTTTTATAAAGTGTTACCCCGATTTGTGTAAAATTGTCAGCCAAAATGTGTACATGTAAATGAATAATGTAATAAATTATTAACAATATTATAATCCATATAATATAATTTAATTTCGATTGATTTGGGCTGTCTGTCATAGAAGAGATCATAGTTTAACTCAGTTTGTGTAGTAACTGTGTTTTGCCTTTGTAGGTGGCTCAAAAAATAATTGGACCATAAAAAGCATCACAAAATAACATTACTTTAAATAAAATAAACATTAACTGCATTTTTTTTTCATGTTTATTTCAGCTAGTGCCAAGGCAACATTTCTCTTTAAGCTAATTTTTTCACAACATTTGTAAATGTAAAAAATAGCATTAGGTAATATATGAACTGAAGTTTAATGATATCTGTTAGCATTCAAAAGTACATTAACAAATAAGCTTGTAATCATTGTACAATTTCTATTAAAATCATTTGTAGATTTTTAAAAACAGCTTGATCGTATGAATTGAAAGTTTGATGACATTTGTAAGCATTTCAATTTACATTAAATAATGATCTGTTAATCATTAGATCATTTTTAAAAAGTACATTAGTAAACATTAACAAGCACATTATCTCATATTTCTAGCTATGTGAATATATATTAACTAATGAACTGTTAAGCATTATGTAATGTTTGTTATTGATTTATTAATGAAAGCTTTTATAAAGTGTTACCCCGATTTGTGTAAAATTGTCAGCCAAAATGTGTACATGTAAATGAATAATGTAATAAATTATTAACAATATTATAATCCATATAATATAATTTAATTTCGATTGATTTGGGCTGTCTGTCATAGAAGAGATCATAGTTTAACTCAGTTTGTGTAGTAACTGTGTTTTGCCTTTGTAGGTGGCTCAAAAAATAATTGGACCATAAAAAGCATTACAAAATAACATTACTTTAAATAAAATAAACATTAACTGCATTTTTTTTTCATGTTTATTTCAGCTAGTGCCAAGGCAACATTTCTCCTTTTAGTTTAGTTTAAGCTAAAGTGCTAAAATAAAACTAAAAATAAAAACATATAAAAAAATGCTAGAAAGTATATTAGAATATTAACAAAATGAATTAATATGAAACCTGACAAAACACATTTTTGTCTAATTCTTTGCTCTAAAAGTGTGCTTGTGCTAACTTGAATCAAATGCCACTTGGTTTGATATCTTTATATTTAATGCAATGACATTTAGATTTTTTAAGTGTGACTTTAAGGGTCCAAATCCAAGTGACTGTGTGCATCTGAATATACCCTCACCTCACACATGACAGGGGTCACAGAGGTCAAATCCAGCTTGGCATTTTAAAGAGAATGTTCATCCTCCGAATATACTGATCTCATAAATACTTTAAGCTTCAAATCTCCGTTGTACTCTGCTAAAGACAAAGTACTGTTTCCTCACTGAAAAACACAAGAGCTTTTCTACATTTAACGTTTTCCCTGCTATTAATAACTAGGTGCTAAGTCTGCCAAATTCAACTTTTTCGTAGTGACTTTCTGCCATAATCCTTGCATAAAGTTTATAGGAAATACTTTTTCATCTTTTATTTCAGCTCATAAATTTGCCCGAAAATCTTGCATATATTTGGTCAGCTGTGACATATGTTACTCTTTTCCTCATTGTCATTCTTTATGGAGCATTGCAGCGGCTTCTTTATGGCCCACCATTGTGCCACCTTTGGCTTTTTAGAAATAAATAAAAGTTTGTAATCCATTCCCTGGGGGAGACCTTCGTATCTCCATGACACAATGCAGCACTTGAAGTAATCACGAACGACGTTTGTAGCATTTGCTATTTGATGTTTCCTAGAAAGGAGGGATCCGAAATAAATGCTAATTTTTACCTATATGGGCCACATTTGGTGCAGTGGCACATGGTGCACATGTTGTCGGCTGCTTTTCCCTACATTATAGGCTTTTTAGCAAACTTAGCAAACTTGTCATGTTGTATAAAGGAGTGTAATCAGCCAGCGCATGGATCTGCCTGTAGGCCGACTAGGCCGACTATACTAAAGTAGGTAAAAGGAGGTTTGACATTGCTGGCAGACATTATACAACAGGAAGCAAGTAGTACATCAAATAGACTTTGTATGTGAGCCTTTGCGTGCCGGGAAGTCACGAAACTCCGTCCCATTAGAATACGGCTCACAGATGAAGTAGAGAAGGTAAATGGGATATTTATCAGTGGTAGGCACCAGGGAAACATCTTTGAAAACAAACAGCTGCGTTTTATTGAAGGAAAAACACACTGCGTCTTAGATGCAACCATTCCCTTTTGCAAATACAATACTGACCAAATGGCCTGATTGTTTTCGGTTGTTTGGAGAACTGCAAACTTTATAATGCAGCCACATTTTCTTCCAAAGAAAGAAAAACTCTTTGTTATGCATTGGCATGGGTTACCACAGCCTGTTTTGCTGGACCATTGCTGTATGTTCGGCAGCTATCGATTGGAGAACATTTAGTGGTATCTGCTAGAGGGTTGCAACTGTATCCATTGGTCGTTAAGCATTGACATTCAGATAAAAGGACCACATTCTCTATATCCAATTATGTTTATGTGGGTAATTTTATTGACAAAGGTCTCTGAAGACTTCTTGAGCTTCTCCCTTAAGAGAAAAGCTCTTTAGAAAGGCTCAATCGTTTAACAAACTCCAAAAGAAAAGTGGCTCAGGACACCATTAGGTCTACAGTGCATTAAAGAAAATACTACAGCACTTTCAGGAAGCAGAAAAAGGGTACTTTACTTACTATGAGTGGATTTACAGAAAGACAAGAGTTGAAAGTAAACCCTATTCATTTTCACTATGAAGTAATTGATTTTTAGTGAAAACATGATGAAGAAAAATGATGATATATCCTATGCTTAGACAATGTGCATTTTTTCTCTTTAATTTAAAAAAAAATCTTGTCAGAAGAGCATAAACATCCACTCCCATGAAGCATTGCAAATGACACAATAAAACCATAATTATATAAAATATTGTCTGTGACACCTTCTCCCTTTCAGTAGTTTCAGTATTTTTATGTTGTGACAGTAGTTTTGATCAGCAAAACATTTTTAATTGTTAAGCACACTAGTGTTTAGAGCTGTTTATGGGTTTTCAGTGCAATGACCTTGTGTTGCGGAGGAATATTAATCTTTGTTAATAAGCATGCGAGAGATTTACTGCAATGTCCGTGACAGAGGAACAGAAGGTCATAAGACTCTAACACCAGTAATGGAGTGATTAAGCCCATCTTCACAAATGTGTTTGGTTTTAATCACATATTGCAGTAACACTGAGAGTGTACCTGAACAGAGATATTTCAGTCCTGATAGCATTAACAATTCTCATTAAACCTTTTGATAAGGAGGAGACAAGGAAATAAAGTTTAAAAGGAAAGCTGTGTTCCAGATCCCAGTGAGCTGCCTATAGACAGCATTCTATGACAGGCATGTTTCAGATGTCAAGATTGACGTGTCCCTCATAGATAAGAAATAAAAACATGTGTTGCACCCAAATTACAGTGTGTCAGGTCTTTAGAAAGCTAAACTTAACTAACCATCCTTTACACAAACGTTGTTACAGCAGCTAAACGTCTAATGACCATAACGCAACTGAAAGATTAGTAAACGTTTATAAACATTTACAAATGATGAATAGTTTCGACTTTAGATTGGGTACTGCAAAAACATGAACAAATAATTAATAAAGGATTTGTTAAGATGTGAAAATAGCAGGTCTATACAACCAACAAAGACCAAACATATGATCTTTACAGACTTTGAGGCAACACTTTATTTTAAGGACCAAATTTTAGCTATGAATTAGTTGCTTATTAGCATGCATATTGGCTGTTTATTAGTACTTATAAAGCACATATTAATGCCTTATTCTGCATGACCATATTTTAGATCCCTTAATCCACCCCAACTACCTTACTAACTATTAAGCAGCAAATTAGGAGCTTGTTCAGGGTAAACTCCTAGTTAATAGTGAATATGTGTTCCCTATTCTAAAGTGTTACCAACTTTGATTATGAGTTAATGAATAATATGTTAACATGAATAGTTTGTGAAGTGCTTAAAATTACTATTTAAGCTAATTTTTTCACAACATTTGTAAATGTAAAAAATAGCATTAGGTAATATATGAACTGAAGTTTAATGATATCTGTTAGCATTCAAAAGTACATTAACAAATAAGCTTGTAATCATTGTACAATTTCTATTAAAATCATTTGTAGATTTTTAAAAACAGCTTGATCGTATGAATTGAAAGTTTGATGACATTTGTAAGCATTTCAATTTACATTAAATAATGATCTGTTAATCATTAGATCATTTTTAAAAAGTACATTAGTAAACATTAACAAGCACATTATCTCATATTTCTAGCTATGTGAATATATATTAACTAATGAACTGTTAAGCATTATGTAATGTTTGTTATTGATTTATTAATGAAAGCTTTTATAAAGTGTTACCCCGATTTGTGTAAAATTGTCAGCCAAAATGTGTACATGTAAATGAATAATGTAATAAATTATTAACAATATTATAATCCATATAATATAATTTAATTTCGATTGATTTGGGCTGTCTGTCATAGAAGAGATCATAGTTTAACTCAGTTTGTGTAGTAACTGTGTTTTGCCTTTGTAGGTGGCTCAAAAAATAATTGGACCATAAAAAGCATTACAAAATAACATTACTTTAAATAAAATAAACATTAACTGCATTTTTTTTTCATGTTTATTTCAGCTAGTGCCAAGGCAACATTTCTCCTTTTAGTTTAGTTTAAGCTAAAGTGCTAAAATAAAACTAAAAATAAAAACATATAAAAAAATGCTAGAAAGTATATTAGAATATTAACAAAATGAATTAATATGAAACCTGACAAAACACATTTTTGTCTAATTCTTTGCTCTAAAAGTGTGCTTGTGCTAACTTGAATCAAATGCCACTTGGTTTGATATCTTTATATTTAATGCAATGACATTTAGATTTTTTAAGTGTGACTTTAAGGGTCCAAATCCAAGTGACTGTGTGCATCTGAATATACACTCACCTCACACATGACAGGGGTCACAGAGGTCAAATCCAGCTTGGCATTTTAAAGAGAATGTTCATCCTCCGAATATACTGATCTCATAAATACTTTAAGCTTCAAATCTCCGTTGTACTCTGCTAAAGACAAAGTACTGTTTCCTCACTGAAAAACACAAGAGCCACAAGAGCTTTAACGTTTTCCCTGCTATTAATAACTAGGTGCTAAGTCTGCCAAATTCAACTTTTTCGTCTTTTTCGTATGCCATAATCCTTGCATAAAGTTTATAGGAAATACTTTTTCATCTTTTATTTCAGCTCATAAATTTGCCCGAAAATCTTGCATATATTTGGTCAGCTGTGACATATGTTACTCTTTTCCTCATTATCTTTCTTTATGGAGCATTGCAGCGGCTTCTTTATGGCCCACCGTTGTGCCACCTTTGGCTTTTTAGAAATAAATAACAGTTTGTAATCCATTCCCTGGGGGAGACCTTCGTATCTCCATGACACAATGCAGCACTTGAAGTAATCACGAACGACGTTTGTAGCATTTGCTATTTGATGTTTCCTAGAAAGGAGGGATCCGAAATAAATGTTTTTAAAAACAGCTTGATCGTATGAATTGAAAGTTTGATGACATTTGTAAGCATTTCAATTTACATTAAATAATGATCTGTTAATCATTAGATCATTTTTAAAAAGTACATTAGTAAACATTAACAAGCACATTATCTCATATTTCTAGCTATGTGAATATATATTAACTAATGAACTGTTAAGCATTATGTAATGTTTGTTATTGATTTATTAATGAAAGCTTTTATAAAGTGTTACCCCGATTTGTGTAAAATTGTCAGCCAAAATGTGTACATGTAAATGAATAATGTAATAAATTATTAACAATATTATAATCCATATAATATAATTTAATTTCGATTGATTTGGGCTGTCTGTCATAGAAGAGATCATAGTTTAACTCAGTTTGTGTAGTAACTGTGTTTTGCCTTTGTAGGTGGCTCAAAAAATAATTGGACCATAAAAAGCATTACAAAATAACATTACTTTAAATAAAATAAACATTAACTGCATTTTTTTTTCATGTTTATTTCAGCTAGTGCCAAGGCAACATTTCTCCTTTTAGTTTAGTTTAAGCTAAAGTGCTAAAATAAAACTAAAAATAAAAACATATAAAAAAATGCTAGAAAGTATATTAGAATATTAACAAAATGAATTAATATGAAACCTGACAAAACACATTTTTGTCTAATTCTTTGCTCTAAAAGTGTGCTTGTGCTAACTTGAATCAAATGCCACTTGGTTTGATATCTTTATATTTAATGCAATGACATTTAGATTTTTTAAGTGTGACTTTAAGGGTCCAAATCCAAGTGACTGTGTGCATCTGAATATACCCTCACCTCACACATGACAGGGGTCACAGAGGTCAAATCCAGCTTGGCATTTTAAAGAGAATGTTCATCCTCCGAATATACTGATCTCATAAATACTTTAAGCTTCAAATCTCCGTTGTACTCTGCTAAAGACAAAGTACTGTTTCCTCACTGAAAAACACAAGAGCTTTTCTACATTTAACGTTTTCCCTGCTATTAATAACTAGGTGCTAAGTCTGCCAAATTCAACTTTTTCGTAGTGACTTTCTGCCATAATCCTTGCATAAAGTTTATAGGAAATACTTTTTCATCTTTTATTTCAGCTCATAAATTTGCCCGAAAATCTTGCATATATTTGGTCAGCTGTGACATATGTTACTCTTTTCCTCATTGTCATTCTTTATGGAGCATTGCAGCGGCTTCTTTATGGCCCACCATTGTGCCACCTTTGGCTTTTTAGAAATAAATAAAAGTTTGTAATCCATTCCCTGGGGGAGACCTTCGTATCTCCATGACACAATGCAGCACTTGAAGTAATCACGAACGACGTTTGTAGCATTTGCTATTTGATGTTTCCTAGAAAGGAGGGATCCGAAATAAATGCTAATTTTTACCTGAATGCTCCAAAGATAAAAGACGACTGAAATATGGGCCACATTTGGTGCAGTGGCACATGGTGCACATGTTGTCGGCTGCTTTTCCCTACATTATAGGCTTTTTAGCAAACTGAGACCATGTGTCATGTTGTATAAAGGAGTGTAATCAGCCAGCGCATGGATCTGCCTGTAGGCCGACTATTTATTATTTACTAAAGTAGGTAAAAGGAGGTTTGACATTGCTGGCAGACATTATACAACAGGAAGCAAGTAGTACATCAAATAGACTTTGTATGTGAGCCTTTGCGTGCCGGGAAGTCACGAAACTCCGTCCCATTAGAATACGGCTCACAGATGAAGTAGAGAAGGTAAATGGGATATTTATCAGTGGTAGGCACCAGGGAAACATCTTTGAAAACAAACAGCTGCGTTTTATTGAAGGAAAAACACACTGCGTCTTAGATGCAACCATTCCCTTTTGCAAATACAATACTGACCAAATGGCCTGATTGTTTTCGGTTGTTTGGAGAACTGCAAACTTTATAATGCAGCCACATTTTCTTCCAAAGAAAGAAAAACTCTTTGTTATGCATTGGCATGGGTTACCACAGCCTGTTTTGCTGGACCATTGCTGTATGTTCGGCAGCTATCGATTGGAGAACATTTAGTGGTATCTGCTAGAGGGTTGCAACTGTATCCATTGGTCGTTAAGCATTGACATTCAGATAAAAGGACCACATTCTCTATATCCAATTATGTTTATGTGGGTAATTTTATTGACAAAGGTCTCTGAAGACTTCTTGAGCTTCTCCCTTAAGAGAAAAGCTCTTTAGAAAGGCTCAATCGTTTAACAAACTCCAAAAGAAAAGTGGCTCAGGACACCATTAGGTCTACAGTGCATTAAAGAAAATACTACAGCACTTTCAGGAAGCAGAAAAAGGGTACTTTACTTACTATGAGTGGATTTACAGAAAGACAAGAGTTGAAAGTAAACCCTATTCATTTTCACTATGAAGTAATTGATTTTTAGTGAAAACATGATGAAGAAAAATGATGATATATCCTATGCTTAGACAATGTGCATTTTTTCTCTTTAATTTAAAAAAAAATCTTGTCAGAAGAGCATAAACATCCACTCCCATGAAGCATTGCAAATGACACAATAAAACCATAATTATATAAAATATTGTCTGTGACACCTTCTCCCTTTCAGTAGTTTCAGTATTTTTATGTTGTGACAGTAGTTTTGATCAGCAAAACATTTTTAATTGTTAAGCACACTAGTGTTTAGAGCTGTTTATGGGTTTTCAGTGCAATGACCTTGTGTTGCGGAGGAATATTAATCTTTGTTAATAAGCATGCGAGAGATTTACTGCAATGTCCGTGACAGAGGAACAGAAGGTCATAAGACTCTAACACCAGTAATGGAGTGATTAAGCCCATCTTCACAAATGTGTTTGGTTTTAATCACATATTGCAGTAACACTGAGAGTGTACCTGAACAGAGATATTTCAGTCCTGATAGCATTAACAATTCTCATTAAACCTTTTGATAAGGAGGAGACAAGGAAATAAAGTTTAAAAGGAAAGCTGTGTTCCAGATCCCAGTGAGCTGCCTATAGACAGCATTCTATGACAGGCATGTTTCAGATGTCAAGATTGACGTGTCCCTCATAGATAAGACAATCCCAATGTGCATTTCACATTTTTGTCCCAACAACAGGCTTCAAACTTTATCAGTCATAAGCACTAATCAAGTCAAGACAGTGTTAATGTATGTTTAGGATACTGCCTAAAGCCTGGTTCACACTGGACCAACAAACTCAAAGAAAACTTACATGGGCTCATGACAGAGCCTAGAGGTACACCCCAACAAACACCAACAGGTAAACACTGATTTAACAAGGGAAAAAAACAACTCTGTTTGCTGGAATTTGATGTGATGGTATGAATTGACCTCTAGACAGTAATACGGCATGTTAGGTTTAGGAACAGAGGTGAAATAAACTGAATAAATTTTGGTATAGGATTTATTTGAAACCGTTGTCACTCAGAAATCAAAATGATCAATAAGTCATGTCAATGCGTTTTTTTTCCATTACTTATTTACAACTCTGAAACAACTAAAGCAACTACATCATAAATCAAGGCCATGCAAACTATCTTGCATATAAAGCTCGACTTCACAATAAAGTGCACACAATCTCCTCAATATCATAGAGAAAGAGCTGGATTCTCTTGCTACAGTTTGAGATTGAATTCAGGAGAGTAAGACACTCCCGGGTGTCTATTGATTTTAGACTTGTTCTGATAATATTACTGAGGACAGTTCATCTCATACCATCAAAGGAAAGGAGAGATGAAACTGTGTACAGATGGCCTGACACTCTAGCTCATATTGATATCTCTCTGCTATTTGAAACGTACAGTGAACAACAGTAAATAAAGATGGACATGTAGGCATTTTTCATTATGCACAAGCAATGGCTCTAAATTCCATATGGTGCATATTCTTTGTTACTTGAAACAAATTTATCTGACTCCTATACCACATTTAGTCAGTCTGTCTTGAATGTATGCGTCTCTGTCTTACTTTACATTTATGGGTGCTTCAACTTGAGACAGTTTTTTGTCTCAGGGTTTGATTTTTCAGGTTTTCATTTTCTTTTCAGAAACGTTTCTTTTTATTATATCAAGGTCACATTTGGTCACATTGGAAATGTTCTACCATGAACAAATTACATTTTATGAATGATAACCTAAAAAATCTATATTTTAGTTACATTAAAGAAACATCCTTTTGCAAGCCATCTATTATGTGTTTTCACATTCTCATTGGCAAGAATGAGTGTATCATAATTGTCACTAACCTTGACAACATTTAGCCTTCCTTGCAGGCATTATACAGCCTTGCCTCTGCATTACTAAAAATCTTCATCAGCTATTCACCTTGACATTCACAACATTCATTAAGTATTTAACCCTCTACCGCATGCATTATGATAGACCTATAGAAAAAAATATTTGAATCTTTTTCTTTTCTAAGGCTTAACTTGAAGTGCTGTAAAAAAAATATTGGAAAAAAATATTATTTTAAGGTACTATGTTGCCATACGGCAACAGCATACAATAGTGGATCTAACTTAGAATAAGTGTTGACACTGAAGCCAAAGGAGGGCGGTCTTAAGCAACAGGGGCCATAAGTCGGCTGACTGGAGCGGCTTGAAGGGAGGCCCCGTAGGGCCCTAAGGACTATAGACAAGTCCCAGGTCGGCACAGTATGAGGGCAAGGCAGATTCAATCTTCGAGCTCCCCTCAGAAACTTAACAACAAGGTCATTTTTTGCCAACTGAATGGCCAGCCAAGAGAGCATGATCCAGCAGAAAGGTTAACACGGATGACACGTCACAAGAAGATGGGTTCTTATTACATACTGCAAACCAGTCAAAAAAGGCAGACCATTTAAGGGCGTAAAGGCATCTCGTAGATGGGGCTCTAGCCTTCAAAATGGTATCAGTCACACTCACCGGGAGCTGTAAAGATTCCCGTCGAGGGGCCAAACATGAAGGCTCCACAGTTCAGGCCGGGGATGCAAAATCATGCCTCTCGCTTCAGAAAGGAGATCTGTCCTCAGCGGTATCGGCCAGGGGCTGCTGATAGCAGCTGAATCAACTCGACCTGAGGAAGCAGGGCAATAGGGGGAAAGTCATACAAGGGAGCGCTGGGCCATTTGTGGGCCATAGCATCTCGCTGCTTCGAAAAGTAAATTGGGCAGTGAAAGATGTCTTCAGAGACCAAGAGGTCCACCTCTGCCCTCCTAAAGACAGACCAGATCGTCTGAACCATTTGGGGATGTAGTCTCCATTCTCCTTGTGCAACATTGCTCCTGGACAGCATGTCCGCTCCTTGGTTCAGTCTGCCTGGCACACAAACTGCTCTCAGCGAGAGGAGGTTGCACTGTGTCCATAAAAGGAGGCGTCGAGCCAACCCGTGGAGGGAGCGTGACCTGAGACTGCCTTGGTGATTTATAAAGGCTACAACCGTCATGTTGTCCGAATGGACCAGGATGTGGTACCCCTTTAAGGCCGGCAGGAAGGTTTTTAGGGTTAGAAAAACGACCATTATCTCAAGGCAGTTGATGTGCAAGCGCTGCTTCAGGTTTGACCAGGAGCCGAACAGGAGCCGAACGCCAGTCTGCCCTTGTACAGTGCTCCCCAAACCGAGGGGGAGGCATCTGTTGTGACCACCTTCCTTCTGGAGGTCAGTCCCAACGGAACGCCTGACTAAAACAGGAGAGGGGTTTTCCAAGGGGCCACAGCTCCGATGCAGCAGTGGGTTACCTTCATATGAAAACGTCCTAGGCACCAAGCATGGGATGGTACATGGTCTCTGAGCAAATATTGGAGGGGCTGCATGTGAAGCTGGCCCAGAGGAATTACAGAGGAATCTGAATGACGCCGCTAGCCACTGAATTGTATGTATGTATGTACATGGAGGTGGGGGTTGTCAGATTGTCATGCGTGTACGTAGGGGGGCCCATGAAAAAAGGTTGTGAACTACTGCGCTACAGGAACCATTTCCACCAATTCCAATTTTTCAAATCTGAAGCTGCCAGCGATATGAAATCATCAGTGATACCATTCTCCTCTGATCAGTCTAAAAAGATTAAACTAAGGGGCGCTGATTCTCACATGTAAAACACACCGGCGGATCAAAGTGCAGTGGGGAGAGTGAAGCATGCTGGACCTGTGCCGGACGGTGTGATAATTCAAGCCTTTGTTTCTCAGCCCCATGACTCCACTGTTATTTCCTCCAAGGCAGCTGGTAGGGGAGAAAAGAGAGAGCGGGATGGGCGGGGCCGCCTTTCATTGAAAAAGGAGATCCGTGAGCTAAAGAGGGCGAGACTCATACTCTTGCAATGAGAGCAGTCTGTCTCAGTGAGCACAGCCTCAGCGTGGGCAAGGCCCAGGCAAGAGGCGCATCCGCATCTGAAGCTGTCAGCGATATAGAATAATTGGTGAAAGTATTCTCCTCTGATTCACCTAAAAAGACCTAACTGCTAGTTGCAGACGAGGGGTGCTGATCCTCACATGCAGAACACACGGGCGGGATCAAAGCGCTGTGGGAAGAGTGAAGCACATGGGACCTGTGCCGGCATGAGATCGCAAGCCCGGTTGCTCAGCCCCGTAACTTCACTGTTTCTTCATCCGAGGCAGCTGAGAGGGGAGAAATGGGATAGCAGGAGGGGCAGAGCTACCTTCATTGAAGAAGGTGATCCATGAGCGAAGCAGGGCGAGACTCATACTCTCACAGTGAGAGCAGTCTGTCTCAGTGAGCATAGCTTCAGTGTGGGACCGGCCCAGGCAAACAGCACACTTACTGTGCCCGTCTGAAGCATGGAGGAGTTGCCTGCATGAGCCACATAAGTGGTGCAGCATTTGCAACAACGCTGAGGAAATTTTCTCTAGAAATTTTGCTCTTTGCTTCAGCATTCAGAGTAAACAGGAGTTTTCCCATAAGCGTCATTGAGCAACGGGAGAGACCGTTCGAAAGGGAACAATGGATGAGTAACCAATAACACTGGTTACAATATTACAATGCATTTAGGGCTGTAAACTTTAACGTGTTAACGCATGCGATTAATTTTACAATCCTTAACGCGTTAAAATAATTTTGCGCAATTAACGCAAAATTACTGAAGCACAATTTCTATTCTAACCCTTTAAACCAATTTTGCTTCACTGCTTGCGATCAGATCATTTTAAGCTGCTAACCTCCGGGAAAGTTTTCAGTCCAATGATCCAGTAAGCGAATGCATTCAAACAATCCGTCCAAAACAGCGCTAATATAAAGGAAACCAGGCTGATTACATCAGAGATTGCAGAGAGAACAGAGACTCACGTTGCGTTTTCAGTGAATTATTCATTCCAGTGTGTTTCGCTTTAAAACACGAGCTCTGTCATATTCTGTGATTGTCTCTGGAGAGCCACATAAGTGGTGCAGCATTTGCAACAACGCTGAGGAAATTTTCTCTTCACACGTCGCGCTGTGTGAAGTACAGACTGAACGGATTGTCAACACATCCCACCGCTGTATGGCCAGATGAGACGCAAACTAAGTTTTCTTGACTGGATAACCGGTCTCGCTAGTAAAGTTTTGATGGATGAAGACTGCAATCAAGGTAAAGACGATTGCGGTGGCGTACAGGAGTCGTACAGTAAGCACGCGTGAGTCCGTTATATTAATGCGTGTATGAGTGCTCTTGACGCACTGATCGCACGTTGTATTTATGCACAGGCACAGACATTTCATTCATGATAATGTTTTGATTTGTCATGTTTATGTTGTTGTGTTTAGTTTTAGTTATACTGAATGGATCCGTGTACTGTAGTAGATGCAGTCAGCAGGCGATTGGTTTAGGAAAATCTTGCAGAAAATACAGATTTTTGACAAGCACCCTTCAATCTTTTGGTTTACTTTGCTGGATATAGCAAATGATGACAAAATAAACATTTGAAACAAGATAAATGGTCTATGCTTAATTTCATGAAGTGTGCGATTAATCACGATTAAGCACAGAAAAAAGGTGTGATTAATTTGATTAAAAATTGTAATCTATTGACAGCCCTAAATGCATTACAATATAAAGTGGTTAATTTGATTGTCATATGAGCTTATTTTGATATTGATATCAGGAATATTCTTGCATATATTTAAGTGCTTAAAGGAACAGTTAGTTAAAAAATTAAAATATGCCGTTAATGGGTGCTGTCCGAACAGCTGATAAAAACATCACAATAATCTATAAGTAATCCAGACGACATTAAACTAATGCCTTGTGAAGCAAAAAGCTGCATGTTTGTAACAACAAATCCATCAAGACAATTTTTGTTGTTATTGTTTTTTGCCTTTAATATGAAATGACAGTATTCAGACAGGAAGCAAACTGGGAGAGAGAGAGGGGGACAGGATCGTGAAAGGTCCGTGGGCTGGCACTAGATGTCAGCGTGCTGCCCACAAGGATATTGACACCAACCATCAATACGCTTTTAACTTTAAACAGTTGCTTCCAGCTAAAATAACTGTTCATAAAATTGCTTTATCCAGTGATTCATCTGGTCTGAATCAGGAGAGAAATATGCACAGATTAAGCATTTACATGTGAAAACAGGAGATGGACTTTTTCACTGGAGGAAGTGTTATTATGGATGCTATTATGGCCAGAGGTGACCATTTAAAGTTAAAACACCTTAATGATGGATTTGTTTATTATAAACATGCAGCTTTTCGCTTCACCAGATGTTAATTGTTGGATTGGAGTCATGTGGATTACTTTTGGATTCTTGTGATGTATTTATCAGCTGTTTGGACTCTCATTCTGACGGCACCCATTCATTGCAGAGCATCCATTAGTGAGCAAGTCATGTAATACCAAATTTCTCCAAATCTGTTCCCATGAAGAAACAAACTCATCAACATTTTGAATGGCCTGAGAGTGAGTAAATTAAGCATATTTTTCATTTTTGGGGTAAATTATTATTTTATTGTTTGTCAATATAATTAAAAAAAAATTGAATGCTTTAAAAGGGAGTTGAAAACAAAAATCTATAAATACTACTATCTTTAGTGGGGAAAAACAACAACAACTTTGATTGAATTTAAAGAATAACTACACGGACACCATTTATGCATGTATGTATGTATGTATGTATTTATATATTTATTTCCTGCCAATTCATGTAACTTATTCAAACAGGCAAACAGGAAAGATTTCAAAAGCTTTTCCTTGATTGCAACATCACTGAATGAGAATTTTAAATGGCAGCTCATGATCAGGTGAAATATCAATTCCCATGATGTAGCCCTGAGCATGTGCTAATGATGTATAATAGTAGAAACCAACATTAGGCTTTTCTGAAGTCAACAAGTTTCAAGTCAGCGAGACAAGCAGCCTTTCAAGAATTACACTAATTGTTGTGCTTGAAATTGAGACTTTGAGACACAATTATAAATATAGTAAACATAAAACCATGTCTGCATTTGTGATCGTAGAAATTACAAATTACAAACGCTACTCTACACTGCTCAAAACTCGTGTTTGAATCGTCAGTGGCAAAATCTTTGCAACTTTACAGATCTACTTTATGCACCAAGAGCTTGTAACACTCCAAAGAGAAAGGAAAAATTTAAATCACATCATATGACCCCTTTAAGAGAACAAAGAAAAGGAAAGGAAAGGACATGTAGCCATGATGTCTCATGCTGGGAATTTGTGCTCTGCATTTCACCCATCCAAGTGCACACACACAACAGTGAGTAGTGAACACACACACACACACACACACCGTGAAGAGAGCGCTGGTCATTCACTCCTCCCACCTACAATCCCTGCCGGTACCGAGACTCAAACCCACGACCTTTGGGTTACAAGTCCGACTCTATAACCATTAGGCCATGACTGCCCTAGGATCAAAATCTTACTGACGCGGCCTGGCACTTTATTAAAAATAGAGTACTTCCGCTCTTTTCTAATGTTGGGATCAGAAGGAAGGAGATGCAAAGACTTTGTTTTTCCACAACTTGGCACTGCACAGCGTCTTGGTGTCTTCGGAGCATCTTTATCGCTTGGTTTCTGTGTAGACCTGCGTTCGTCTCTTGTTAGTTACACTACGTGCATGAATCGGTGGGCGGGGCTAAACAGGCAGTGATGTAGAAGCAGGTACTATTCTTCTTCGGCGGAGGCGGGGTTTAGCCACACTACCTGTTGTTTTGGCAGATTGGCTTCGATATAAGCTGTTTTTATACTAACGAGAAAGTTTTGAGTTCTGAAACTTACAGGATGTTTTTATAGTACAATGACCTTTTATATGCAAGATCAAGAGAATTTTGATTTCTCAGTTCACGACCCCTTTAAATCTACTAAAATGCAACTTCATAATTACAAATATGTTTGTCAGCACATTTAGCAGTACACTTTAACCATATTTCAAAGACAACAGAACATTAGAAATATATAGAAATTAGAAACAATAGAAATATGAAATATGAAATTACTTATAAAGTTGCACTTATGAAGTCTGACTTTAAGGGTTATAAAATATATATAAAGAATATATAATGAATATATAAAGTTCAACTTTGAATTAATATTACTATAGTACATTTTCATTTGATTGTAAATAACAAGCAATTAAGTGTCTGAAAACATTAAATTCAGTTGGCACTTAAGTATATTTTTTCTTTAATAAGTACTCTTTTGCTATAGTGTAGTTTTTCGCCTGGGTACAGTGAGTAGTAAGCTAGTATTCCATTCCAAACATAGAATCTGGCTTGGTAAGTCTCTTTTACTGTCGGTATAACCACAAGTGATTGTGAATTTTGGCCTCTTTGAATGCTAATGGCACAACTCAGCTCTCTCAATCAGAGGAAATCAAACATTTCCAGACTTGGACATTCTTGCTCCTTACTTAAATCATGCATGAAGTTCAGCTGATTGGATGAATTTTTTACATTTCCTTTCTGAAGTCACATAATGGCAGCTATATTGATTACTTCTATCACAATTTATTCTGGCATCAAACGACTGCAAAAACGAGTGTAAAATGACACCTTATTGTTCTCTATTAATTCATATTGTCCAGAGACTGTAACCATCATTCTGTACACACATACAGGGGAAAAAGTCAACCCCCTCCACACTCAGTAGTCAGATTGGTGGTCGATGGGCTTTTCAATGGCAGATTCTTGAACCTTTACCTCTGGTTCTCCTAGTCTTCACTATTTGGTTACATAATTGATATTGATATACAGTTTATGTGAATCTAAATTATTTCCAGCTCAGTGACAACATTGCATTACTGTCAGACACATTTCATGCTATCTGATGCAAGACCTTTGGAGATAACATGACATTTTAGTCTCAGGAAAACCAATAGCATATGTCAAATAAGCCATGATATATTGGGACCAAAGGGTTTGGGGTATGTACACTCTCAGAAAAAAAGGGTACAAAAGTTGCCACTGGGGCAGTACCTTTTTTGAGTATAGTAAGGAGGAAATATCCTACTGTTCCTGAGGAAATGTATCTGATGTGAAATCATCCTATACCCTCCCACACATATTAATTATCTGCATATATTTATCTGGTGACAAAGACTAATTTCTCTGCCTTTCCCCACACACTGAATTTGACCTTTCTATAGTGCCGTTTTAAGGCTATCATAACCCTGTAGTCTCAGCCTCAGGCAACACAGTAGTACATTCATTTGCTGTCTTACAAACACCTTGAAAATATTTTCATTCAGAAATTGCTAGCAAAGTTCTCAGTCAGTTACTAAGAAATGGCAATTAACATTGAAATAAACATTAAATTTTTCAGTAGAAAAAAAGTGCATTTTCTTGTAAAATGTTCTCCAACAATCTTTATTTTAATTACAACTTTGTGAAATTATATTTTACAGTACATACTGTAAAATTTTTCATTGAATCTCGTTATGTAATATCAAGTGAAATACACAGTTAATAAAACACTGGTGGACTGTTTTGTGGCAAAATCTATTACATACTATCTTACATATGATTTTTTCTACCATAAAACTAAAACAAAATTTTGCAAGGACAGTGTGGTTCAGAAGTATTTGCATTTATTTCATTTCATTTTAATTTGCAAGTTTTATGTAAAATGTGGTGATTGTGTGATTCAGCATAATTTGAGAAAGATGGAAGCAAGAACATCTGACTTTCTATTCAAAAGAGTAACAATATCCCAAATGTATTAAATAGAGCAGAATTTTAAATATTTCTTAATAACATGCAATACAATCACATACATTTTGGCTCCACTCTATTTTAGAGGTTAATTTGAATGAAAAAAAAAAAAAAGTATATTATGTTGCCAAACATGTCATCAGATTTATTGTGATGAATCATTTTAATCTATTAACAGTACAAAAACATCTAGACAAATATGGCAGCAGACATATTTCATTGTTTATTCTTGGTCCGATTGCGGCAAACATCCATCTATTATTTTTTTTCTATCCTCATGCAAAAATATTCTCCATGATAAACATATTGGACAAAACAACTCTCTACGTTCAGATTTTCTTCTCAATGTACGACTAAACGTCTCAGATTACTGCCAAACATGTCATCAGATTTATTGTGATGAATCATTTTAATCTATTAACGGTACAAAAACATCTAGACAAATATGGCAGCAGACATATTTCATTGTTTATTCTTGGTCCGATTGCGGCAAACATCCATCTATTATTTTTTTTCTATCCTCATGCAAAAATATTCTCCATGATAAACATATTGGACAAAACAACTCTCTACGTTCAGATTTTCTTCTCAATGTACGACTAAACGTCTCAGATTACATATGTAACCATGGTTCCCTGAGAAGGGAACGAGACACTGCGTACTCTAGTGGTCGCTATGGGGAACGGCTTCAGCGTGACCGGTGTCTGAAGCATACATCTAAACACGACAATAACATTGGCCTATGACGTCATTACCAGCGCGACCACAGTATAAAAGGGCGCCGGGAGAACACGGCGAGCACTAAATGCCAACTCTACCAAGCCATGGGAGTTGCCCCTAGGACGCCTTGACGGCTGTCAGTGACATTATCCCCTTTGGCCAAAGGCCTGAGCTGCATACCCTAAAACCTGTTAAGGCCTGGGCTGGAAAGCCTGAACCCGGGGCAGAGCTCAAAAGGCTTGGAATCAGAAGAAAGAGATTCCTTTAAGGGGATACGACTAGGCGTCTAGATTACAATAATCCAGACCCTGGCCTATCACCCAGGGGGCCCCGCGCCAGCTCTGAATGAGCTCGCTCAAAGGAACTGACTCGACAGATCTTTGGTAGCAAACACCCTGCTCAGAATTGTATCACCAGGGATACATAAGTCGAGTGGGGCCCAAGGTGAAAACCGGGGCCTGAACCAATTCCGAGAAAGGGAACGAGGCTGACAGCGCGTAACCCATATCATGCAGGATTTTAGAAAGTGCGCAGGATGCTTAGCGTGCACACTTACCACAGTGTTGATTTTAGAAAGTGCACAGAAGCTCAGCTTGTGCACTTACCATAATATGGATTTTAGAAACACCGTTCCTAAGCGGTAATCGAGGCTGTTACTTAGACAGGCCTAGAAACCCTATGTGACTGTAGCACGCTCAGGGAGCAGTACTTAATTCAGTGGGAGTCCGCGTGCTCAGAGCGCATGTGGATTGAAAAAGGCGTATCTCATAGAAAAACCCCCATATGAGGGGAGCATAGCCAACTCAACCAAGGAAATCACAGAACAGGCTCCGGAGCATGTGTCAATAACTAGAAGGGGCACAGCACCCAGCTCTCAGACCAAGAGGGGGACACCAATGCTAGACTTGGAAGCAGTGTGCTCATATATAACCCTCTAGAGTGAGGGGAGCACTACAAGCTCAACCACAAGAGCAACATATTAGGGAGGCAGAAAGACCCAACAACCTAGTGTTGCTGACTCACGGGGCTCTGGGGCAGAGAATTCGAATCTCAGTTTTTCAGAGAGGAAACTCAGACGCCCAGAAGGGAGCAGCGTGCTCATAGGTAACCCTCTAAGGTGAGGGGAGCACTGCTAAGCTCAACCAACAAGGAGAGCA